>NC_056740.1:453292149-453359160 GCF_019279795.1 Protopterus annectens
AAAAGGTTTCCTAACAATGAAACTTTTTCTCCAAATGGAACTAAAAATTTTCAAAAGGGGTATGGCTAAAGATGCAAAAATCTTGACTCTCCCAGTGAAAATGCTCCCTCAAAGTATGCAAGGTTTCTCCAAATGAATAATTCTCAGGAGGTGATGCAGATGGTACAGACTTCCTCTGCATCAGAATCCTCATAGGGAGGTACCACTTTCTCAGAGGCGATCTCTGTCTAACGTACAGAGCCATGTCCAACCCAGAATTGTTGAACATGCTCCATCTTAGCAAGACCAAATCTACTCGAGCTACACGCTCAAGGGAATAGAGTCCTCAGCATCAGAATCTTCATCGGTATATAAGGGTTAATCCTGGTCAGAGGAAACAGAAATTTCAGAATCCTTGTCAGAAGTATCATAAGCAAACAGTCCTAGGTCTCAGAAGGGGAAGGTTGGCTTCCCCTGATTAAAGTAAGAAGGTCTTCAGCCAGCCATTCTTATTTGTTTTTCAGGCATAGAGGCCTGACCATACGGTCTGGGCTTCAGTTTTCTAGGCATGGTTCGAGTTTTAGGCCTTGAAGATGGTGTCTGTTTAATATACAAGTCAGTAGGCCTGAATACCCCTCAGAAGCTAGTGCCTGCACAGCGGCTCCGGACCCATCCTAGGTAGAGACATCAGCAGGTTTCACAGTTGAAGCATCTCGCGGCATACCGGACTCCGAATGGGTCTCAGTAGGAGGCCTGCGAATCTGAAGTAGCAGGTATCAGGGGCTGCGAAAGCACCGCAGTACTGGTGAACTGGCAACTGGCAAAGGAAAAATGTCGCCAGCAGCTTTGGACCTAGGCGGCCTGTCTGTCTCTCTCTCTCTGCTTTTTTTGGAAAGTCAGCAGTCGGGTGGCTTACCGAAGACATACCTGGATAATTGAACTGAGCACCAAAATATTTTGAAGGAAAAATATACCAACGATGGATAGGTCGTGGTTTAAATGAGGCACAAAACCGACATTGAGGTACGTCGTGGTCGGGGCCTAGGCAAGGAATACAGTACGAATGAAAATCTTTGAGGTATTTGCTTTCCACAAGAAAGGCAATTATTTACTTTTACTGACACTGGTTTAGAGCAAGAAAAGGTTTCCCCAATAGGGTACTTAGCTTTTAGTTGAAGACTTCGGTTCTGAAACTCGAAAATGAAAATTTCAGGAGTCGGCAGACAGGCACTTGTGAACTACTTCGGGCACCGCACGGCAAGGACTGATGTAATGGTGTCGGCTGTATGTTTTATACCCCTGACTACCTGATGTCACGGAAGAAGAGACCGCAACCAACGCAGGACCTAATACTATTAATTAGGCCGACTGAGGGCTACTGCAAGCAGATAAAGTACAGTTGTGTACACTTACCATAAATGTAGATGTTAGAGTGTTATTCACTATTGCAGTCATTACATTTGGGTAATCTGCTGGCAGGTTGCCCTCAGTTGGCCTGAGTTCCAAATTCTTGGGTCCTGCGTCAGCTGCTGTCTCCTCTTCCATGACGTCAGGTCGTCAGGGGTATAAAACATGCAGCGGACATCATTTTCTTTAGTTTTTCTTGCCCCCCCCAAAAGGTAGCAAATATATATATATATATATATATATAGATATAGATATAGATATAGATATATATATATATATATATATGTGTGTGTGTGTGTATGTGTATATATATATATATATATATATATATATATATATATATATATATATATATATAGATGTATATATATATATATATATATATATATATATATATATATATATATACACACATACACACACATCAATATAAGCTTTACTTTCATTTACAAGCAAATACACAACATAGGTTTCAGAAGATAGAGAAGGAAAGATAAATCCAGAACAGGGGGATGGCGGGAGGGTAACCTGGACTGCAACAGTGAATACACTCGAACATCTACATTTATGGTAAGTGCACACAACTGTACCATGTTCTTAGTGTTTCACTGTTGCAGTCATTACATTTGGGTCGAGTCCCAAAGCTATGGTTGGGAGGCTGGAGCTAAACAGCATTAGGTGCAGCTATAAGGCCCTGCAGAACTGCAGTGGCAAAGCCTGCCCTGGATTTAGAGTAGAGAGGCAAATGATAATGCTTTGTAAAGGTGTGAAAAGAACTCCAAGTAGCGGCCTCTAGAATGTCTTTGGTGGGTACTCCCCTTAGAAAGGCTGCTGAAGTAGCTGCAGCTCTGGTGGAATGAGACCTAATGCCCTTGGGCACAGGTTTACCATTGTGTAAGTAGCAGAAAAGGATGCAGTGGCTTATGCACTTTGAAATTGGATGCTTTGAAATAGCCTTGCCTTCTGATCCTGCAGCAAATATCACTAGCAATTGCTCAGTTTTTTCTTAGAGCTTTAGTCCTGCTTAAGTAGAATCTTAGCTGTGTGTGTACGTCCAAGGAATGCAGAATTCTTTCCCCCTTGTTCTGCGGATTTGGATAGAAAGGTTGGCAGATTAATTGTTTGGTTAAGAGCCACACTGGAAACCACCTTAGGCATAAATGTAGGATTTGTCCTCAGAGACACCCTGTCTGGGTAAAGTATGATTAAAGGCTCTACAGCTATGAGGGCCTGTAGCTCTGAAACTCTTCTTGCTGAAGTAACTGCTAGAAGCAGAGCTGTTTTCCGTAAGAACTTTAGATCAGCGGTAGCAGCTGGTTCAAATGGAGGCAGGGTGAGTTTTTCCAACACATAATTGAGGTCCCATGCAGGCAATGGTGATCTTCTAGGAGGTCTTAAATTTTTGGCTTCTCTAAGATACTGCTTTAGTAAAGGATGAGAAAAGATTGGTGGCTCTGTATTGTAATGAGCTGAAATGGCAGAGGCATGGATTTTAATTAATGAGAAAGACAGGCCTTTGTCAAGCATCTAAGTTGAATATTGCAATATCCGAGTAATATTTGGTTCTGCTGTATCAGGTCCTTGTGCTGGATTCCAAGCACAGAATCTTTTCCATTCGTCAGCATAAGACTTTCTTGTACTAGGCCTTCTGGCTTCTAACATGACATCCATCACAGCTTTACTGAAAGTTGTTGTTTGTATGACTACATGATCAGCCATGCTGCCAGGTTCAGTCTCGGTAGTTGATTGTGCAGGATCGGATTGTTTTGCTGGGGCAGTAGTTGTGGTCTATGAGGCAAGGTCCAAGCTGGGTATTGATTCAAGTTCCTTAGGATTGGGTACCAATACTGGCGGGGCCAGTGCGGGGCAATTAGTATAATCTTTGGTTTCTCTGGTCTGATTTTTAGGAGTACCTTGGAGAGAAGAAGCAGAGGAGGAAAGGCATATACTGATAGTTTTTCCAAATGAAGGATAGGGCATCCACTTTCCATGCTTGTCTGTGATAAGTTCTTTTGCAGAATTTTTTCAATTGATAATTTTGAGGAGAGGCAAATATCTATGTCTGGGCTCCCCCATTTCTCTTATGCTGAAGACTCGTGGATTTATTTGCCACTCGTGAGGATCCAGAAGGTTTCTGCTTAGTCTGCCAGAGTGTTTTGTTTTCCTGGCAGGAATTGAATTGAAGATGTAATTTGGTAGGTCAAAGCTGTGTCCCACAGTGCAATGGCTAATCTGCAAAGGGGGTATGAGTGTGTGCCCCCTTGCTTGTTTATACACCATATTGCTGTGGTGTTGTCAGTCTTTATCAGTAGTTGTCCTGGATGAAGTCCTTGAAGGCTGTTAGGGCATTTGCAGCAGCTAGCATCTCTTTCTGGTTGATATGTAGATGCATTTGTTTTGGTGACCATATGCCCTGAATGCATTTTCCTGCCATGTGGGCCCCCCAGGCATAATCTGATGGGTCTGTTATGGTTTGGCTGGTAGGGGGTAGAGTGAATGGCTGTCCCATGTTTTGGTGACATGCCTTTGCCCACCATAGAAACCCCTGTTGCAGGCAGGGAACGAGTGGAATTATTGCTTCCAGACTGAGAATGTAGACTCCCATAAACTTGGGTACCATTGAAGTTTCCTCATATGCAGGCTTGCATATGTAATCAGTAGGATGCAGGATGCCATGAAGCCCAGAGCCTGCAGAATTTGTCTTGCGGAAGACTGGGTTTTTGTTGCCATCAGTTTGAAGTAAGTAGTCAGTTGCCTTTCCTTGTCTGGTGTGAGGTAAGCCATCAGGGCAGTTGTATTCAAGCTTGCACCCAGGAATGTTATCTTTTGAGAGGATACCAGTTGTGATTTCTTTTCATTTATTGTGTACCCTAGGCATGTTAGAAGCCTTTTCACAAACGCCAGGTGTCAAAGTGTCCTTGTTCTCTGCTTGAATGAGAGTCGTCCAAGTAAGGATATATTTGTATACTTCTTTGTCTGCAAAATGCAATAACTGGTGCCAGGCATTTTGTAAAGACCCTGGGCACAGTAGATAAGCCAAAGGGAAGTGCAGAGAATTGGTAATGCATTAAGCCAGCCTTGAATCTGAGGTATCGTCTGCGCAATTGTCTTATTGGGATATGCAGGTATGCCTCTTTTAGGTCTAAAGTCACCAGCCAAGCATTCTTGCCCAGCATGGGCAGAAGCTGCTGCAAAGTCAGCATTTTGAATTTTGGAATGTCCAGGCATGTGTTCAATAAAAATCCAGTATTGGCCACCAGGCCTTGTCCTTTCAGGGTACCAAGAACAGTAGAGTAAAAACCTTGACCTTTTTCCTGTTCTGGTACTGTCTGAATGGCCCCCATATATCCATGACGGACGTAACCGGTTTCTGTGCCTCTGCCCATCAATTTTTTTGCAGATCTCGCCAACCATTTGGCATTGGCAGAGTGTGGAAATGGAATCTGTAATCCTCTGATACGATGTTTAGTACCCACTTGTCCTGGGTTATTAACTGCCAATTTTGAGGAGAAAGTGCTAATTTATCCCCTATGGGTGTTGCCAAAAGATAAGTGCTTGGTGTAAGCAGAGGGAAGTCACTGGGATTGCTTTCTGTAGGTTTGCGCATTATCTCCTCCAGATCTGGAGGTGGAAGCGCCCCATTGCTTTGACTTGTATGAATCTTGCGCCTGCTATCTGGAACCCTTAGGGCGTCTGGATTTGCCCCTTTGAGCTCGATCTGACACAGGAAAGGACCAATTTTTTGTAGGCCAATGTCTATTAAATCTTGGTGGCTGCACTTGTAAGAAGTCTAACAGTTTGCATAGACTTAGCTTTGTCTTCCATTTTCTTTAAAACCTCTTCTACCTTAATAGCAAACAGAGAATCATGATGTAAAGGTGCATCTAGCAATTTAGCCTTGACATGATCAGGCAAATTGTGTTCCTTTAGCCAGGCATGCCTCCTAATCACAGATCCAGTAACTGCGGCCCTGCAGGAGGCCTCTAAGGAATCAGAACCACATTGCAAAGTATGCTTTCCAACTTTTTCAGCTGCATGCAATAATTCCTGTATTTCTTTATTTTCTGCACATTCTGAAATCATAATTTTCTGTTTCAGCAATCCCATAACATGTTGGTACTTAAGCATATGAAATTGACAGTTTAGGCCCTGATTGCCAAGGCTGCAGATGTATAAACCTTTTTTCCCCATCTGTCCAATGCCCTTGAATCTGTCAGAGGGGGTAGGATTTTTTGCTGTTGAGGCCTTAACTCCCCTTGGACCCTGTGAAATAGTTTCAAGATCGGCAGCAGGGTTTCTAAATAAAAATTTATACGAGTCAGGGACCCTGTAATATCTGTCAGGCTTACTGGGAGCGTAAGGAGTCAAAGGTCAAGCTTGATTCCGAAAACACATCATCCACAATGTCTAAAACAGGGGGAATGGCTAAAGGCCTGTGTTGAGGGAGAAGGAAATCCCTGAGCCTCTCTTGATTCTGAGAAGTCTTGACTCTCCCAGTGAAAATGCTCCTTCAATGTATGCAAGGTTTGTCCAAATGAATAATCCTCTGCAGGAGATGCAGATTGGATTAGACTCCTTAGCATCAGAATCCTCATAGGGAGGTATAGATAATTCCTGATCAGAAGAGGAATCAGAAGAAATAGAAACCTGATCTGAAAACTCAATCAGTGTCTTGCCTAGGCCTCTTATCAGGAGGCAGATGGGTACTCCTGATTAAGGTAATAAGGTCTTCAGCCATTTTGATAATCTGTTTTTTTAGGCACAGAGGCCTGTGCACGTGGCTCATGAGTCAGGTTTTTAGTTTTAGAAGTTGCTTTTGTCTTGGGTTTTGCAGCTGTCAGTTTGATATACAAATGTTGAGGTCTGAATACACCCTCAGAAGCAGGTGCCTGCTCAGCGGCTCCGGACCAATCCGAGAGAGATACATCCGTCGGTCCAATACCTTGAGTATCTTGCGACATGCTGGACTCCACATGGGTGTCGGTAGAGGCATGCGACTCGAAGGTAGCGGGTATCAGGGACTGCGAAAGTGCCTCACTGAGTACTGGCGAACTAGCGACTGGCTTAGGAGAAGCTTCGTCCGTTTTGGATCTCAACCGTCTTTCTCTGTCCTTTTCGTTGCATTATGCACTCCGGTAGTCTGATTGCTATCAGACGACATTTCTGGGTAGTTAAATCTGTTTCCAAAATACTTTGATGCAAAAATATACAGACGCTTGGTTAAATCTAGCACAAAACCGACAGCCAGGCACATTATCAGGGCCTAGGCAAGGAATACAGTATAAATGGAAATCCTTGAGGAATTTGCTTCCCACAAGTAATACAAATTAACTTTTTCTGACATCGGTAAAAAAACAAGAAAAAAAAGTTTCCCCAATGGGGTACTTAGCTTTAGTGAAGACTTCGGTTCTGAAACTCAAACTCTAATATTTCAATAGTCGGCTGACCGGCACTTGCGAAATGCTTCTGCTTCGGGCACCGTGCGGCATGAAAGACTGAAGAAAATGGCGTCGGCTGCATGTTTTATACCCCTGACGACCTGACATCAGGGAAGACAAGACAGCAACCGACACAGGACCTAACACTTTGGAACTCAGGCCGACTGAGGGGAAACCTGCCAGCAGATTACCCAAATGTAATGACTGCAATAGTGAAACAAGAACATCCCAAATGTGATGACTGCAACAGTGAAACACGAAGAACATCTAACCAACTGTTCAGACTTCTGAAAGGGTTTAGTCCCGTTTAAGTAAAATCTCAACGGTCTGTGCACATAGAGAGGGCAGAAACCTTTCCCCTTTCCTCTGGGGGTTATTGAAAAAGGTAGGCAGATGAATAGACTGGTTAAGGGTCAGACTGGAAACCACTCTGGCAGAAGTAATAGCCAAAAGAAAGGCAGTCTTCCATGAAAGAAACTTTACTCCTTCAGAGGCAGCAGTTTCAAAGGGAGGTAGAGTAAGCTTCTCCAGGACAAAATTAAGATGCCAAGCAGGAGTATGAGCTCTTCTGGGAGGTCTAAGATTGCCAGCTCCCCTCAGGAACTGCTTCACCAAGGGGTGAGAAAAAAGCTTCCCTCAGGAACTACTTCATCAAAGGGTGAGAAAAAAATTGGTTTCTCAAAATAACAATGAGCAGAAATTGCTGAAGTGTGAATTCTGATTGAAGAAAAGGAAAGTCCACCACTAAGCAGTCCTGCTAGGTAGTAAAGAATGAGGGAAAGAGAAGGATGAGAAGAGTCGTCTCCTTTAGCCAGCATCCAAGGGCAAAACCTCCTCCATTTATCTGCATAGGATTTCCTGGTGCTAGGCCTCCTGGCCTCATGAAGAACTTCAACCACCTGCTGGGAAAGATTTAAAGTATTAGCCAGGCAGTTAAATGCAGAGTTTGAAGATGAGGATGAAGAAACTTTCCCTCTTCCTGAACCAATAGATCTGGTACCAGGGGAAGATGCCAAGGCTGAGGTTGGGAAAGGCTGCAAAAAAGGGGATACCAATTCTGCCTGGGTCAATCTGGTGCTGTAAGAATAGCCTTTGGTTTTTCCTCCCTTATCTTTATCAGGACTCTGGGAAGAAGAGGCAGAGATGGGAAGGCATAAATTTAGAGTTGTGTCAATGGGGAGGATAAAGCGCCCACTCTCCAAGCTCTGTTGTGAAATTCCCTGGTGCAGAAGGTTGGAAGGAGAGGATTGGTGTGAGAGGAGAAAAGATCCACCTGAGGAATGCCCCAATACGGAGTGATGCGATGGAAAATGATCTTGTTCAGTTGCCACTCGTGAGAATCCAGAACATGTCTGCTCAATTGATCCAAGGAGTTTAGCCTCCCTGGAAGATACTGGGCTGTGAGATGTATGCCCATGGAAGCTGCTAAGGACCATAGTCTCATGCTGTCTCTGTACAAAGGGTAAGAGCGAGTCCCCCCCCCTGCTTGTTGATGTACCACGACTGTTGTATTGTCTGTCCTGATCAGAAGAGTCCCAGGGTAGAGTAGGTCTTTGAAAACCAGCAAGGCCTGCTGCACTGCCATCAATTCTTTTAGGTTTATGTGCAGATTAATCTGTTGAGTGCTCCAAGTCCCCTGTACGCCCCTGCCCTCCAGATGTGCCCCCCATGCATAATTGGAGGTGTCTGTGGTGAGAGTCTGGCTGGAAGGTGGTGGGCGGAAAGGCAGACCCTTGTTCTGAGAACAGGCTGTTGCCCACCAGAGAAACTCCATTTATAGACAGGGAATAGGAGGAAGAATCAAGTCCAAGTCCTGTGTGTGTGTGTGGACACAAAGGTTTGTACACAGGGAATAAGGGGAAGAATCAAGGCCAAGTCCTGTGTGTGTGTGGACACAAAGGTTTGTACACAGGGAATAAGAGGAAGAATCAAGTCCAAGTCCTGTGTGTGTGGACACAAAGGTTTGTACACAGGGAATAAGGGGAAGAATCAAGGCCAAGTCCTGTGTGTGTGTGTGGACACAAAGGTTTGTACACAGGGAATAAGGGGAAGAATCAAGTCCAAGTCCTGTGTGTGGACACAAAGGTTTGTACACAGGGAATAAGGGGAAGAATCAAGGCCAAGTCCTGTGTGTGTGTGGACACAAAGGTTTGTACACAGGGAATAAGAGGAAGAATCAAGTCCAAGTCCTGTGTGTGTTGACACAAAGGTTTGTACACAGGGAATAAGGGGAAGAATCAAGTCCAAGTCCTGTGTGTGTTGACACAAAGGTTTGTACACAGGGAATAAGAGGAAGAATCAAGTCCAAGTCCTGTGTGTGTGGACACAAAGGTTTGTACACAGGGAATAAGGGGAAGAATCAAGTCCAAGTCCTGTGTGTGTGGACACAAAGGTTTGTACACAGGGAATAAGGGGAAGAATCAAGTCCAAGTCCTGTGTGTGTGGACACAGGTTCTTGAGGTACCACTGAAGTTCTCATATGCAGCCTTGCATATGGGATCATCAGGATACATGAAGGCATGAACCCCAGTGCTTGCAGGAACTGCTTTGCAGAGAGCTGGGTCATGCTTGCCAAGTTCTTGAAATAAGCTGAAAGATCTTGTTTGTCTTGAGGAAGGAATACCATCCGGGTGGCTGTATTCTGACTCGCTCCCAAGAAAATAATCTCCCTTGTAGGAACCAACTTTGCCTTCTTTCTGTTGAGAGTGTAACCCAAAGAAGTGGAATGTCCTTCACGAAGTCCAAATCCTTTAACTGTTCTGGGGAGTTTGCTTGAATGAGACAGTCGTCCAGGTAAGGTTAATTTTGAATGTTCCTCTGCCTGCAAAAAGCAATGGCTGGTGCCAGGCACTTTGGCTTATCTACTGCTCCCAGAGTTTTCACAAAGGGCAGTGCAGAGAATTGGAAGTGTTGCTCCTCAGGCCTGAAATGAAGTAACTGCCTGCAACTTTCCCTTATTGGGATGTGCAGATAAGCTTCCTTGAGATCCAAAGTTACCAACCATGAATCTTTATCCAGTACTGGCAGTAACTGTTGAAGAGTGAGCATCCTGAATTTGGGAATCACCAGAAAAGTGTTTAGAATAGACAGATCCAGAATAGGGCACCAGGTGCCCCCTTTTTTGGGTACCAGAAAAAGTCTTGAGTAAAAACCTAGGCCTGCCTGATTTGCAGGAGCTGGCTCTATAGCACCCATAGTCAGTAGAGAAGAAATTTGATTCTCTACCTCTGCCTGAGAGTTCTGGGTACGTCTGGGTACCCTTCTACCTCTGCCCTGAGAGTTCTGGGTACGTCTGGGTACCCTTCTACCTCTGCCCTGAGAGTTCTGGGTATGTCTGGGTACCCTTGTGGAGCAGGGAAGGTGTGACAATAAAACTTGTAACCTTGGTTTACTATGTTGGAGCACCCATTTGTCATCTGTGATGGTAGACCATACCTCTGCGAACCTGGCTAACCTTCCCCCCAAAGGAAACCCTGGGCCCACAGAGGTAGGCACAAGAAGGCCGGAGTCATTGAGAATGCTTGCTTTGGGAAGCTGGCTTATAAACTCCCCGATTTAGCAGAAGGATGCCATTTGTTTAGCCCTTTGAGGGGCAGAAGCCTGTCCTCTGGAAGAGCTGAAACCCCTACGCCTAGAGCAACCCTGCTTGCCAGGATCAGGGAAAGACTAATTCTTGGAAGGATAATGCCTACTAAACAGAGGAGGCTGAACCCGAAGGAAATCTTTTACAGCTTGCATAGATTTCTCCTTATCCTCCAACATTTTCAGTACCTCCTCAGCCTTGCTACCCAAAAATGTTGTCTTTGTGCAAAGGAATATCTAGCAATTTAGATTTTACAGGTTCAAAAAGAGGCTGCTCCCTAAACCAAGCATGCCTTCTAATAATGGAACCAGTGGCTGCCCTGCAGGAAGCCTCAAGGTGTCAAAACCACAAAGTGAACGCTTATTAACCAGAGTGGCAGAATTTAGTAAATCTTGTCTTTGTTCTACGACATGGAAGGAATGTCCACAAGCTTAGCCTTAATAGCCTCCAAAGTATGCTGCTGATACTGAAGCATGTGTAAGACAGTTCACAGATCTAATGGCAAGAGTTGCAGAGGGTATAGACCTTTTTACCCTACCTGTCCAAGGCCCTAGACTTATCAGAAGGTACAGGGTTTTTAGCAATAGATAGTAGCCTTAACGCCCTTGGGACCTTGAGAAATAATCTCAGGATCAGCAGTAGGATTTTTAAAAATAAATTGATGAGAATCAGGAACCCTATAACACCTATCAGGTTTTCTGGGAGCAGGAGGAACAGAATTAGGAGTTAAAGAATTTTCCATGAAAACATCATCCACAACTTCCAAAATAGGAGGTTTAGCCAGAGGTTTATGCTGTGGCAAATCCAAAAATTCCCGGATCATCATCTTAGACCAAGGAAAATCCTGACTTTCCTATTTAAGTGCTCCCCTAAGAGTATTCAAAGTATTCCCAAAAGAAACATTTCTGGAGGGGAGGCAGAAGGGATAGAGTCCTCAGCATCAGAATCCTCAAAACCAGAAAAAAGTTGAGAATTTCCTTCACCAGCAGAAATACTGGAAACCTCAGAATCTGATTCAGACAAAACATCAGGAGACAATTCCCTGGCCCTCTTGGAAGGGGGGGGGGGGTGAAAGCCTTTAAGTGAAAGATAATCACCAGCCATCTTTACCAACTGGGACTGAGGCACAGGGCGGGGGGGGGGGATGGCAAACTCCTGCTTGTGGGCAGATTTGCAGCTGAAAGGTTTGCTAATAATCCAGAGGGACTCAGGAGGCCTAGCAACTGCAGAAGTCTGAGCTAAGGTAGTCGGTCTGGCTCTGGTCTCATGTCAAAGAGAATAGACGTCAGAAGCCGGTGCCTGCATAGCAGCTCCGGACCAATCTGAGGCAGCAACAGGCAGAGGGTCTGAAGACAAAAGTAGCCGCCTGTGACATGGAGGACTCCGTAATGGTCTCGGCAGAGGCCTACAGCTAAACATCCTCACTATCGCTGGGCCGACTACCAATTTCACCGGCACATCAGCAGCAGCTTTAACCCTAGGCCTGTCATGGTCCTTGTCCTTGCGTTTCCTAGGTATATCCAAAGTCAGGAGATCAGAAGACACCATACCGACGAACTTAGGCCAGACTCAAATGCTTATATAAAATCTTAGCTCTACGGCGTATGGTACACGGGTTGAAGGAAACGCAGCGATCTCAGTTAGGGACGTCGTGCTCAAGGCCCAAACAAGTTATACAAGAATTCAAAATCACGGTACGGAATCTGTTTTCCAAAGGCAAGACAGTTATTAACTTTATCTGACATTCGATAAAGTAAGAAAAGAGGGCACCCAATAGGGTACTTTATCTGAGGGCATCTTCAACTTTGTAGTCAGAATGCAGAAAGGTAAACGGCCGACGCAGTAGTGCGAATTTCATCTGCTTCGAGCTTCGTGGCAAGAAAGACTGAGGAAATGGCGTTGGCCGCCTCCCTTTATGCCTGACGTTCTGACATCAGTTTTACAGCCGAGGTCATACACCGAAGACTCTGGTATTCGGGCCGACTGAGGGCTACCGGGAGCCGGATAACCCATATGTTATGACTGCAACAGTGAAACACTAAGAACATGTGGAAGCTGCTCTAGTTGAGCGAGTCCTAGCCCCTTGAGGAGAAACCTTGCCATGAAAGGGATAATAAAAAGTAATACAGTGTGCAATCCCCTCAGAAATGGTGTGTTTAGAAATAGCCCTGCCCTGGGCTCCAGGGGCAAAATTGACTAATAACTATGCTGACTTCCGAAGGTCTTCAATCCTGTCCAGGTAAAACCTGAGCTGTCTGTGCACATCAAGAGAATGTAGTATCCTTTCACCTCTATTTTGAGGATTAGGAAAGAAGGTTGGAAAGTTGTATGGACTGATTAAGAGTCAGGCTAGAAACCACCTTAGGCATAAAGGCAGGGATGGTTCTCAGAGAGATCCTATCTCTGCATGGAAAATAAGAAAAGGCTCCACAGCCAAGAAAACAAGCAGCTCCGAAACCCTCCTTGCTGAACTTATAGCAAAGAGGAAGGCAGTTTTCCACAAGAGAAACTTTAAATCTGCAGTGGCAGCTGGCTCAAAAGGAGGAAGTGAGAGTTTCTCTAAAACAAAATTAAGTTCCCAGGCTAGAGTAGGTGCCCTTCTGTGAGGTTTTAAGTTGCAAGCATCTCTGAGAAACATTTTCATCAGGGGATGAGAGAGAATGGGTTGTTCAAAAGAAGAATGAGCAGAATTGAAGCATGGATCTTGATAGAAGAAAAACCACCCCGAAGCAAATCAGCCAGGTATTCCTGGATCAGTGGAAGTGTAGGCTGAGAAGATTCCCCTCTAGCCTGCATCCAATGAGAGAACCTTTCCCATTTGCCAGCATAGGATTTCCTAGTGCTAGGCCTCCTAGCCTCCCTCAGCACATCAACCACCTGCTGGGAAATGGAAGAAAAGGATGGAGTCATACAATGAGCCAAGCTGTCAAATGGAGAGACTGAAGATGAGGATGCAGAATGTTTACAATGAGCCACGGTGCCAAATGGAGAGACTGAAGATGAGGATGGGATGCAGTCATACAATGAGCCACGCTGCCAAATGGAGAGACTGAAGATGAGGATGCAGAATGATTCCCCTTTCCTGAACCAAAAGATATGGCTTTAGAGCAAGATGCCAAGGAGGAAATTGGGAAAGAGACTGTGAAGCAGCGGATACCAATGCTGTCTGGGCCAGTCCGGAGCTATGAGAATAGTCCTTGGTCATTCATTCCTGATCTTCAACAACACTCTGGGAAGAGGATGGAAGGCAAACTGACAGCAGCGTCCAAGGGAAGGACAGAGCATCCACTTTCCAGGCTCTCCTGTGGTGCTGTCTGATGCAAAAAAGAGGTAGAAGATGGTTGTCTGGAGAGGAGTAAAGATCAACTCTAGGAGTGCCCCAATGTTGAATGATGCTGTAAAAAACTGCTCTGTTCAGCTGCCAGGATCGGTCTGCTCAACTGGTCTGCCAAAACACAGCCTTCCTGGAAGAAAATGA
This sequence comes from Protopterus annectens, assembly GCF_019279795.1. Lineage (NCBI taxonomy): Eukaryota > Metazoa > Chordata > Ceratodontiformes > Protopteridae > Protopterus > Protopterus annectens. Next base: position 453,306,035 of record NC_056740.1, read on the forward strand.
GCTAGGAGATGCAGTCCCAGGGATGCTGCTATGGACCAAAGACTCATGGTCTGTCTGCACAGGAGCTAAGAATGAGTCCCTCCCTGCTTGTTGATGTACCACATGACTGTGGTGCTGTCTGTCCTGACTAGCAGGGTCCCTGGAGAAAAGATGCTTGAAAGCTAGTAAGGCCTGCTGAACTGCTATCAACTCCTTTAGGTTTGTGTGCAGGTGCATCAGCTGGGCATTCCAACTTCCCTGTATGTGTCTGGCATCCAGGTGAGCTCCCCAGGTGTAGTCAGATGCGTCTGGGGTAAGAACCTGAGTGGCAAGGGGTGGGCGAAAAGGCATGCCTTTGTTCTGTAGACAGGCTGTTGCCCACCATAGAAACTGTCTGCAGACATGGAAGCAAAGGAATTATCATATCCAGGTCCTGTGTGTTGACACCAAATGTTCTTTAAGTACCTTTGCAATTTCCTCATATGCAGTCTTGCATATGGAATCATGAGAATGCAAGAGGCCATAAATCCCAGAGCTTGCAGGTATTTCCTTGCAGGGAGATGGGACAGGCTTCCCAAGTCCTGGGTGAGACAGATCTGGGCGGCTGTGTTCAGACTCGCTGCCAGGAATGTTATCTCTTTGGATGGCACCATTTTTGATTTTTCCTTGTTGAGAGTGTAACCCAGAGAAGAGAGAAGAGTGGTTACAAATTCTAGATCCTTTAACAGCTGTTCCTGAGAATTCACTTGAATTAGGCAGTTGTCCAAATATGGATAAATCTGAATTTTCTTCTGCCTGCAAAAAGCAATGAGAGCCAAGCACTTTGTGAAAACTCTGGGAGCAGTAGATAAGCCAAAGGGCAGCGCAGAGAATTGATAATGTTGCTTGCCCACCCTGAAACGAAGGTACTGCCTGCAACTTTCCCTGATAGGGATGCGCAGATGAGCTTCTTTGAGATCCAACGTCACCAGCCAGGAATCCTTTTCCAACATTTGCAGCAACTTTGGAATTATCAAGAAAGAGTTCAGGATGAATAGATCTAGGATAGGACACCAGGTACCTTCTTTTTTTTGGAACTAGGACAAGTCTGGAATAGAATCCCTGGCCTACCTGCTGAGCCGGAACTGATTCTATTGCCCCAGATCTGACAAAATTTGCTTTTCTACTTCTGCCCTTTGGTTTGGAGGAGCGTCTGGGAATCCTTTGGGTACTGGAAAAGTGTGGAAAGAACACCTGTGTGCTAGGGTTACAGTTCTGAGTACCCATTCGTCATCCGTGATGGTGGACCAGATATTTCCAAAAAGGGCCAGCCTTCCCCTTAAAGGACTCTCTGGGCAAGCAAGAACAGGCAGAAGTTGGACAGTCATTAAGAATGTTTAGACTGAGATGCAGGCTTAGAAAGTACAGTTTTGTACCTACCACAAATGTAGATGTAAGAGTGTTCACCCTGCTGCAGTCATCACACTTGGGTTATCCTGTCGTCAGGCGGTCCCGCAGTCGGCCGGAGTTCCAAAGTCTTGGTCCGGCGTCGGTCGCTGTCGCTTCTTCCCTGACGTCAGAGTGCCAGGAGTATAGGAGGCATCCAACGCCGTTTTCTTCAGTTTTTCTTGCTCCAGATGTCAGGTTGAATCGGATAGAGTGGTATAAATAAGTTCAGCTAGTTCAGAGGGGATGGAGGGAGGGTAACCTGGACAGCAGCAGGGTGAACTCTCGAACATCGACATTTATGGTAGGTACAAAACTGTACTATGTTCATCGTGTTACCCTGCTGCAGTCACACGGGTTGAATCCCAAAGCTAAGGATGGGAGGTGGAGTTAAACAGGGTTAGAAGGAGCTAGTAGGCCCTGCAAAACTGCAGTGGCAAAACCAGCTCTAGTCTTAGAATATAGAGGTAAGTGATAGTGTTTGGTGAAGGTGTGCACTGAACTCCAAGTTGCAGCTTCCAGAATTATCCTTGGTTGGCACTCCCCTGAGAAAGGCTGCTGATGTAGCTGTAGCCCTGGTGGAGTGGGACCTAATGTTAGCAGGTACCTGTTACCCATGATGGGTGTAGCAGAAACGTATGCAATGCCCTATCCATTTAGAAATGGTATGTTTTGAGATAGCTTTTCCTTGTGATCCTGTAGCATAGGCTACAAAGAGCTGGTCAGAATTTCTGAAAGCCTTAGTAATATCCAAGTAGTAACGTAATTGCCTGTGAATGTCCAAAGGGTGCATGAGTCTCTCCTTTATTCTGGGGATTTGGGAAAAAGGTAGGCAAATGAATGGTTTGCTTTAGGGCCACACTGGATACCACATTTGACATAAAGGAAGGGTTAGTTCATAAAGAGACTCTGTCTTGATGAAAAATGAGGAAAGGCTCCACTGCCATTAGTGCCTGTAGCTCTGAGACTCTTCTAGCTGAGGTTATTGCAAGTAGCTGGGCAGTTTTCCATGAAAGAAATTTTAAATCAGCTGAAAAAGCTGGTTCAAAGGATGGCAGAACAAAGTTGAGATCCCAAGTAGGTGTTGGTGCTCTCCTTGGCGGTCTTATGTTCTTAGCCCCTGTGAGGTACTGTCTTAGGAGTGGATGTGAGAATAAAGGAGGATCCGTGTTGTAATGAGCTGAAATTGCTGAGGCGTGGACCTTAATAGATGAAAAGGAATGACCTTTGTGCAACATCTCAGTTAAATATTGTAGAATCTGAGGAATGTTTGGATCAAGGAGATTTTGGCCTTTAGCCTGGTTCCAGGCGCAAAAAATACTTGTCTGAATAGGTTTTCCTGGTGCTGGGCCTCCTGGCCTCCAGAATGACATCCATAACTGCTTTGGATAGAGGTGCTGGCTGGTTGTTTAGGTAATTTGCCATGCAGCCAGGTTTAAAGTCTTGAGCTGGCTGTGTAGAATCGGACTGTCTCGCTGGGTGAGCAGGTGAGGAATTTGTGGCAAAATCCATGGTGGGCCGTGGGCCATGTTCCTTAAAAATTGGATACCAATGCTGGCGTGGCAAGTCTGGTGCAACGAGTATCATTTGTGGCCTCTCTAATCTGACTTTCAGCAGTACCTTTGCTAGAAGAGACAGTGCAGGAAAGGCATACACTTTTAATGTTTTCCAACTGAATGAGAGGGCGTCCACTTTCCAAGCTAGTGGATGGAAGGTCCTTGTGCAAAATTTTTGAAGTTGGTAGTTTTGGGGGCTTGCAAACAGATCTATGTCTGGGCGTCCCCATTTTTGAGATATTGCAAATACTTGTGGATCTAGTTTCCATTCGTGTAGATCCATGATGTTTCTGCTTAGGTCATCTGCCAATGTGTTTTTCTTTCCTGGCAGGAATTGTGCATGTAATTGAACCTGGTAAGACAGTGCAGTGTTCCACAAGGTCATTGCTTGCCTGCAGAGAGGGTAGGAATGTGTGCCCCCTTGCTTGTTTATGTACCACATTACTGTGGTATTGTCCGTCTTTATTAGTTGTCCTGGGTGTAGAAGGTCCTTGAAAGCTGTTAGGGCATTCTGCACTGCTAGCATTTCTTTTTGATTGATATGCAGATGCCTCTGATCTGTAGTCCATTTGCCCTGAATGCACTGCCCTGCCATGTGTGCTCCCCAGGGATTAGTCCGATGCATCTGTTGTCATAGTTTGCCTGGCTGTGGGTAAGGTGAAAGGCTGACCCTTGTTGAGGTGACATGCCTGTGCCCACCATAGAAACTCCTGTTGAAGGCAGGGAATGAGTGGTATCACTGTTTCCAAGTTGTGGCTGTGCTGAGTCCATACACTTTTCAGGTACCATTGTAATTTCCTCGTATGCAGTTTTGCAAATGGTATTAGTATGCAAGATGCCATGAATCCCAATGCCTGCAGAATTCTTCTTGCAGGGAGTTGGGTCTTTGTTGCCATTAATTTGAAATATTGAATCAGCTGTTGTTGCCCGTCTGGCGTGAGATAAGCCATCTGGGCCGTTGTATTCAAGCTGGCACCCAGGAATATAATGTTTTGTGAGGGCACTAGTTTTGATTGCTGTTCGTTTTCTGTGTATCCTAGGCAACTTAGGTGTTTGACAAATGCCAGATGCTTTAAAAGAATGTCCTTGCTTTCTGCCTGAATAAGGCAGTCGTCCAGGTATGGGTATATTTGAATTCCTCTGTCTGCAGTATGCAATTACTGGTGCCAGGCATTTTGTGAAGACCCTGGGCGCAGTAGATAAGCCAAAGGGCAGTGCAGAGAATTGATAATGCGTTGAACCTGCAATGAAGCGGAGGTATCTTCTGCAATTTTGTCTGATAGGGACATGCAGGTATGCCTCCTTGAGGTCCAAAGTGACTAGCCAAGCATTCTTGCCCAGCATGGGAAGAAGCTGTTGTAGTGTTAGCATCTTGAATTTTGGTACTTGCAGATAGGTGTCCAGAACAGAAAGATCCAGAATGGGTCTCCATGCTTTGTCCTTTCTTGGGACTAGGAAGAACCTTGAGTAAAATTATTGTCCTTGCTCCTGTGTAGGCACCTGTTGAATGGCTCTCATGTTCATTAGAGCTGTAATTTGTTTTTGTGCCTCTGCCCATTGATTTGGTGGCAGGTTTGGCATTCCTTTGATCCTTGGTAAGGTATGAAAGTGGAATCTGTATCCGTGAGAGAATGATTAGAACCCATTTGTCTTTTGTGATGATGCGCCAGTTATCTGCAAAAAATGTTAGTTTTCCTCCCAAGGGAGTTGCCAGGAGAGATTTGCTTGGTAGTTTGAGGATAGAGTCATTGTGTTTGTCTTCTGCTAGCTTGGGGCCTGTCTTCTCCTCCTTTCTGGGTAGCAGAACCCCATTGGCGAGGCTTGTAAGGGCCCTGTGACTGACCTCTGCCCCTTAGGCGTCTGTATTTGCCCCTCTGTGATCTGTCTGAAGCTGGAAAGGACCAGTTTTTTGTTGGCCAATTTCTGCTGAAACAAGGGGGTTGTACCTGCAAAAAATCCTTGACTGTTTGCATAGACTTTGCCTTATCCTCCATTTTCTTTAAAACCTCTTCTGCTTTGACACCAAATAATACATCCTGTTGTAAAGGTGCATCCAATAATTTTGCTTTAACATGGTCAGGGAGAGTTTGTTCTTTTAACCAAGCATGTCTACACGTATGACAGAGCCAGTAACAGCTGCTCTACAGGAAGCTTCCAATGAATCAAATCCGCATTGTAAAGTATGTTTGCCCATCTATTCAGCTGCATGCAACAGATCCTGCATTTCCTTGAATACAGACTATTCTGAATGTGTGCTCATTTTTTGTTTTAACTGAGACATTAGGAATTGTTGATATTTCAACATGTGATACTGGCAATTTAATGCTCTCAAAGCCAGAGTTGCTGAGGTGTATATTTTCTTTCCCCATCTATCTAGGGCTCTGTAATCCCTTTCAGAGAGCACAGGATTTTTAGCCATAGAAGCTTTTGCTCCCTTAGGACCCTGGGAAATTTTCTGGGTCAGCTACAGGGCTTTTATAAAGGAATTTGTGAGAGTCAGGTACTCTGTAGCATCTGTCTGGTTTGGCTGGAGCAGGAGGAAGAGAGTCTGGATTTAAACTAGACTCCAAGTAAACATCATCCACAATATCTAAAACAGGAGGGATAGCAAGAGGTCTGTTTCTGGGGTAGTAAAAGGAACTCTCAGAGCCTTTTCTTAGAATCTGAGTAATCCTGGCCTTCCCAGTGGAAATGTTCCCTCATGGTATGTAAAGTTTCCCCAAAGGAGTAGTCTTCAGGGGGAGATGCTGAGGGAATAGAGTGTTCAGCATCAGTCTCTTCATAAGGGGGAAAAAGTGTAATCCTGTTCCTCAGAAGAATCTGAGGAAGAGAAACCTGGTCAGAGGATGCATAATCCTCCTCTTGTCTTGGTCTTTTATCAGGAGGGGGATGGGAGCCCCTGATAAGGGTAATCAGATCTTCAGCCATCTTAAGCATCTGTTTCTTAGGCATGGGGCCTTGCACTGTAGACTGATGTACAGTTTTCTTAGGTTTTAAAGGAATTTTAAGCTTAGCATAAGATTTAATGGTGAGTGTAGTCAGTCTGAAAACACCTTCTGTAACTGAAGGTGTTTCCACTGCACCTGTGTCTACTTCTGCTCCGGTGTCGGTAGATGGCTGCGTCGGCCTAGTAGGCTCTGCTTGGGAATCCGCAGCAGACTGCGGTTCCTGTTCTGCGGTAGTCAGGGGCTGCGTAGGCGCCTCACTGAAAACCAGAGAACCGGTGACAGGCCCAGTTGAGGCCTCGGAGTCTGGCTTGTTCCTAGGCTGCCTGTCCTTATCCTTGCGTTTATGTATGGCGGTCGTCGGCTGCTCAGACGGCATGATATAATTAAATTTCCTACCAAAGTAATGCCGTGCAAAGTCAAAACGGCGTTTGATAGTACGTTTATTAAACCTAGCGCAAAACCGACAACCTGTGATGTCGTGGTCTGGGCCTAGGCAAGGAATACAATAGGAATGGAAGTCCTTATGAGGGATTTGCTTCCCACAAGAAATGCAATTGTTAACTTTTTCTAACATCGGACTGAGGCAAGAAAATGTTCCCCAATGGGGTACTTAGCTTTGAAGACTTCGGACTGAAATGTAAATCGAAAATGTCAGGTGTCGGCCAACCGGCACTTGCGAACTGCTTCTGCTTCGGGCACCGCGTGGCAAGAAAGAATGAAATGGCGTTGGATGCCTCTTATACCCCTGGCGCACTAACATCAGAGAAGAAGCGACAGCAACCGACGCCGGACCAAGACTTTGGAATTCGGGCCGACTGTGGGACCACCGGACGGCAGGATAACCCAAGTGTGATGACTGCAGCAGGATAACACTATGAACATCAGGATTTTTAGTAACAGTGGCCTTAACCCCTTTAGGCGCTTGAGAAATAACCTCTGGGTCAGCCAACGGATTCCAGAAAAGAAACAAATGAGAATCAGGGACTCTATAGTACCTGTCAGGCTTCCTGGGAGCAGGAGGAACCGAATTTGGAGTCAAAGAGTTTTCCAGAAAAACAACCAACCACTTCCAACACAGGTGGAATAGCCAAAGGCTTATGTGGAGGCAAATCCAAAAACTCCCTAATCCTTTTCTTAGAAAGGGGATAATCCTGACTTTCCCATTTAAAATGTTCCCTGAGAGTATTTAAAGTATCACCAAAAGAGAAATCCTCTGGAGGAGAAGCAGAAGGGATGGACTCCTCTGCGTCTGAATCCTCAAAAGGAGAGGAAGCCTGAGAAACCTCAACAGAAATGCTAGAAGTATCAGAACCTGAATAAGACAAAGCCTCAGGAGAGGCATCCCTACCTCTTTTAGGAGGAGGCTGCGAACCCCTAATAAGAGTCAAAAGGTCATCAGCCATTTTAACCATTTGAGAATGAGGGGAACGAGAGGAAACTGGATCCTGTTTCTTCACAGGCTTATGGCTGAAAGATTTACCTGCAAGTCTGAAGGACTCGGGAGGCCTGTCAACCGCCGAAGTTGCAGCCGTAGTCGGTATGACCTTGCTGTCGGAACGAAGACTGGAGGCCTCTGACACCGAAGTCAGCTTAGCGGCTCCGGATCCAGCTGAACAGGCAACAGGTGGAAATTCAGAAGGCAAAATGGAAGCCGGAGGCCTGGAGGCCTCTGAAATGGTCTCAACCAAGGGCTGCAGTTGAAAATCTGCGGGCTGCAAAGGCGCTTCACTGGCGACCACATGACTGACTACCAACTTATCATCCGAGGCTTGACCTCGGAAGCCTGTCATGGTCCTTCTTTACACTTCTTGGGGATATCCAAAGCCTAAAGACCAGCGAACGCCATACCGACAAACTTAGGCCAAACTCCAAAATGTTTGGCTAAAAGCTTAGGCCAATGACGAACAGTACAAGGATTAAAGGATGCACAGAGCTCACAATTAAAGGCCTAAACAAATAATGCAATAGGAATGAAAATCTCTATGGGGAATCTGCTTTCCACAGGTAAGACAATATTTAACCTCTTCTGACATTCATTAAGGCAGGAAAAGAGGATCCCCAAAGTACAGTTTTGTACCTACCATAAATGTAGATGTCCGAGAGGTATGCATCTGCAGTCCTAACAAATGGGTTGTCCTGGCCTCAGGCAGCCCTTCGGTCGGCCGGATTCCAAAGTCTGGGTCTGGCCTCGGCTGATGTCGCACTTCACCCGACGTCATAGCTGCAGTTCTGCGGGTATAAAAGCATCAGCAGACGCCATTTTCCTCAGTGTTTCTTGCCCCAGATGCCAGGTGCCCTCTAGGAAGGCTAAATTTGGATAAATGCAAATGTTTCCAAACAATAGAGAACAAATAGAAATAATCATGTATATACATATATACAAACAAATACACCATAATAGATTCCCCCAGCTAGCTACAAGATGGGCAAATACCCTCGGAGTACCACAGAGAGGAAGGAGGGTGGGTAATCCTGACTGCAGATGCATACCTCTCGGACATCTACATTTATGGTAGGTACAAAACTGTACTATGTCCTTCAAGGATGCATCTGCAGTCCTAACAAATGGGTAGAATACCATAGCCAAACTGGGGGAGGAGGCACTAAGGAGGCACTAAGAGTTTTATGGTGTAGTTAAGATCCCTTGCAAAACAGCAGTGGCAAAACCTGCTCGGGATCTGGAATATAAAGGCAGATTATAATGCTTGGTAAATGTATGCACGGAGCTCCAAGTAGCAGCCTCTGTCTTTGGTAGCCACTCCTCGTAAGAAAGCTGTAGTAGTGGCTGTAGCCCTTGTGGAGTGAGGTCTGATGTTTTCTGGAGTTGCCTTTCCATGAAAAGAATAACAAAATCTAATGCAATTTCCTATCCATTTTGAGATTGTCTGTTTTGAAATTGCTTTTCCTTCCATTCCTGTTGCATATGCTACCAGAAGCTGGTCAGTTTTTCTATTGTTCTTGGTTCTGTCCAGGTAGTAGCGCAATTGTCTGTGTACATCCAAGGTATGCAGCAATCTTTCCCCCCTATTCTGCGGGTTGGGGAATAATGTTGGTAGGTGTATTGCTTGGTTTAATGATACCCTGGAGACCACCTTTGGCATAAAGGTAGGATTAGTTCTCATGGACACTCTATCCTGATGGAAGATAAGGAAGGGCTGTACTGCCATTAATGCCTGTAATTCAGAAACCCTTCTAGCTGAAGTGATTGCAAGCAGGAATGCAGTTTTCCAAGATAAGTACTGTAATTCTGCTGTTGCTGCTGGTTCAAAAGGGGGTAGTGTCAACTTTTCTAACACAAAGTTCAAGTCCCAAGTAGGCAATGGTGGTTTCCTTGGTGGCTTTACATTTTTAATTCCTCTGAGAAACTGCCTGAGTAGAGGTTGAGAAAAGACTGGAGGATCCATGTTGTATTCTGCTGAAATTGCTGATGCATGAATCTTAATGGAGGAGTAGGACAGACCATTGTGGAAAAGCTCTGCTAAGTATTCCAGGATGTTAGCTATGTTTGGCAATGATGCCTCCACTCATTTTGTTGCACTCCAAATGAGATATCTTTTCCATTTTGCTGAATAAGTTTTCCTTGTTGAGGGTCTGCGAGCCTCCAAGATAATGTCTTTAACCCTTTGAGATAAATCTGGGTTATTTTTCCTTATGTAATGTTCCAAGCAGCTAGCTGTAGTGTTTTCAAGTTTGGATGCAGGATTTTGAATTTGTTCTGTGTTAGCAGTAGAGGTTGTAGAGGTAGAGGCCATGCGTGTTCCCGGGACATACTTCTCAGTAGCGGGTACCAATGTTGCCTCGGCCAGTCTGGAGCAATCAAGATGATCCTCGGGTGATCTTTGATCTTCAGTAGCACTTTGTGCATCAAAGGAAGAGGTGGGAATGCATATGCTGTCAGGTTTTCCCAACTGAAGGATAGGGAGTCCACCTTCCAAGCAAGTGGGTGGTATGTCCTTGTGCAGAATTTTTTCAATTGGTGGTTGTGTGGGGATGCGAACAGGTCTATTTCTGGTTGTCCCCATTTCCTTGTGATGGTTTTGAAGATGTCTGGATGCAGCATCCATTCGTGGGCATCCGTGGTGGTTCTGCTTAAGATGTCTGCCAGTATATTTTCTTTTCCTGGCACAAATATGGCTTGGAGCTGAATGTTGAGGCTCAGGGCCACATTCCAGAGGTCCATTGCCATCCGGCATAGAGGATATGAATGTGTGCCCCCCTGTTTGTTGATATACCACATAACTGTGGTGTTGTCTGTCCTTATCAGCAAATGACCCTGTTGAAGAAATGGTCTGAATGTCTGAATTGCCTGTTTTACTGCCAGCATCTCTTTTTGGTTTATGTGTAGGTTCATCTGGTCTTGAGTCCATAAGCCTTGTATGCACTTGTCCACCATGTGTGGCCCCCAACCGAGGTCTGAGGCGTCCGTGGTGATAGTCTGGCTTGGGTGAGGCCTGTGGAAGGGCAGCCCTTTGTTCAATTGACAGGCCTGGGCCCACCACTGGAATTCTTGCTTCAGGCATGGAATTATTGGAATTTGGGTTTCTAGGCTGTGCTTGTGCTGAGACCATAAATTCCTCAGGTACCATTGCAACTTCCTCATATGTAGTCTGGCATGTGGAATTAATATTATGCAGGATGCCATGTAACCCAAGGCTTGCAGGATTTTCCTTGCTGTAAGCTGGTTCTGCGTTGTTAATGCCATGAAATAGAGTGGTAGCTGCTTCTGTTTTTCTGCTGTGAGGAATGCCATCTGGTTTAATGTGTCCAGTTCTGCACCCAGGAAGGTTATCCTTTGGGATGGTATCAGCCTTGACTTTTTTGTGTTGACTGTGTATCACAGGGCTTGCAGTAGGTGAATAACCTTTTTCAAATCTTTTGTTAATTTGTCTTTGCTGTCCGCTTGTAACAGGCAATCGTCCAGGTATGGATAAATTTGAATTCCCTGAAGCCTGCAATGAGCAATTACTGATGCCAGGCATTTCGTGAATACTCTGGGCGCAGTAGATAAGCCAAAAGGCAATGCTGAGAATTGATAATGCTCTGATCCTGCAAGAAATCTGAGGTATCTTCTGCAATTTGGTCGTATGGGGACGTGCAGGTATGCCTCCTTGAGATCCAGAGTCACCAGCCAAGACTCCTTGCCCAGCATGGGAAGAAGCTGCTGTAGGGTCAGCATCTTGAATTTTGGAACAATGAGATACGTGTTCAGAGCGGACAGGTCGAGAATAGGTCTCCATTGGTTTTCCTTTCTTGGCACCAGGAAAAGTCTGGAGTAAAATCCTTGCTTGCCCTTGTTCCATAGACGGTACCTTTTCTATAGCTCTCATCCTTAAGTGGTCTATTTGTTGTAAAGCGTTTGTCTCTTGATTTGGAGGTAGGTTTGGCATTCCTCTCTTCCTTGGTAGAGTATGGAAGTGAAACCTGTAACTTTTGTCTATTGTCTGTAAAATCCATTTGTCTCCTGTAATGTAATGCCAGTTTACTGAAAATAAGGCTAGCTTTCCGCCTAAGGGTGCTTCTAGTTGTTTCCTGGTAGGCGGTTTCAGAGCCAAGTCACTGTGATTGTCCTGTGGAAGTGGTAGTGGCTGGATCTGTGGCAGTACTTCGCTGGTTGTTAGGCTGCCACTGACATCCCCTGTAGGCACCTCTGGATTGACCTCTGCCTCTTGGGCGCCTATTCCTGACTCTCTGTGCTCTGGTGGTGCCTGGAAAGGACCAATTCTTGGAAGGCCAGTTCCTACTAAACCTTGGTGGCTGGAAATGTAAGAAATCCTTGACTGTCTGGACAGATTTTGCTTTCTCTTCCACCTTCTTCAGCACTTGCTGTGCAGGGGAGCCAAACAAACTGTGCTTATCCATGGGGGCATCTAGGAGCTTTGATTTTACATGGTCTGGTAAGGACTGCTCTTTTAACCATGCATGCCTTCTGATCACTGTACCAGTCATAGCTGATCTAAAGGAAGCCTCCAGTGAATCATAGCCGCATTTTAAAGAATGATTACTGACCTGCTGAATGTTATGTACCATTTCCTGAAGAGACTTTCGGTCTAAAGGTTCAGGCGAGGATAGTTTTTTAGTTAACTGATCTAACATAAATTCCTGATACTGAATCATGTGGAATTGATAGTTTAAGGCCCTAGCCGAAAGAGTAGCAGAAGTATAAACTTTTTTACCCCATCTCTCTAAGGCCCTAGATTCCCTTTCAGAGGGGAGGGGTTTTTTGGCAGAGGTAGCTGCTACAGCCTTGGGGCCCTGTGAAATAATTTCAGGATCTGCAAAAGGAGCCTCATACAAGTGATAATGTGTGTCCGGAACCCTGTAGTATCTGTCGGGCTTAGCAGGGGCTGGAGGAAGTGAATCAGGAGCAGTACAAGCATCATTAAATGCATCATCCACAACTTAAGTACTGCAGGAATGGCTAAAGGCCTATGCTGTGGCAAATGCAAAAAGGTCCTAAGCCTTTTCCTAGAGTCTGAAAAATCCTGGCCCTGCCATTGAAATTGTTCCCTCATAGCATGCAAGGTTTCCCCAAAAGAAAATTCCTCAGGAGGAGAGGCAGAAGGAATGGAGTCTTTTGCATCAGAGTCCTCATATGGAGAATAAGGGCCCTCTGGAGGGTTAGTATTTTCTGAATCATCTGAGGAGTAATCAGTAGAAACTGGCTCAGGGGGCTCTGCTCTAGGCCTCTTCTCTGGAGGGGGGTGAGAGGCCCTGTCAGGGTGAGGCTGGGTTCCCCTGATCAAAGAAATGAGATCCTCTGCTAGACTAAGCATTTGAATACTACAGCTAGGCCTGTGAGAGGGGGCTTTAGTAGGCACGGCCTTTGAAGATTTAGCTGCTTTAGCCCTGGCAAAAGCCTTAATTGACATGGATGCAGGGGGCCTAGCAGCTCCACGTGCAGCAGTAGATACATCTAGGGGGATAGTATCTGATAAATCCCGAGAAACTGCAAGAGCAGGTGGAATTTCAGTAGCAGATTCAGCCATGCTGGAAGAGGCCTCAGTAGTAGGAGGCATGCTTTCGGCCGAAGGAAGAACCGCAGACTCTGTTTCAGCCGAAACAGAGACACTCGCGGTTGACTTAACCGCGGTTTCGGCCGAAACCGCGGACCGCGAGTGTTGGTCCTTTTCCTTACGCTTTTTAGCTAAATGTGAAGTCGGAGTCTCCGACGGCATGATATAAGCAAAAGCGGAGCCGAAAAACTCCTCTGCAAACTCTGACCGACGTCTAAGTGTCCGTCGGTTGAAGGAAGCACAGGCTAGACAAGCTGCTACGTCGTGGTCTGGGCCTAAACAAGGTAGGCAGTAAGAGTGGAAATCTTTATGCGGTATTTGTTTCCCACAAGTTAAACAGTTATTCACTTTTTCTGACATCGGCTGAGGCAAGAAAGAGTCCCCAACGGGGTACTTAGCTTTTTAGAAGTCTTCGGTAGTAGTAATCTCTGGTTCTGACCGACCGGCACTTGCGAACAGCTTCTGCTTCGGGCGCCACGCGGCAAGAAAGACTGGGGAAAATGGCGTCTGCTGATGCCTTTATACCCGCAGAACTGCAGCTATGACGTCGGGTGAAGTGCGACATCAGCCTAGGCCAGACCCAGACTTTGGAATCCGGCCGACCGAAGGGCTGCCTGAGGCCAGGACAACCCATTTGTTAGGACTGCAGATGCATCCTTGAAGGACATCGGGGTACTTAGATGTAGTTGACTTCAACTTTGTAGTTGGAAACAAAAAAGTAAACTGCCGACCGACACTCGTGCAAAAAATGCTTCTGCTTCGGGCTCCACAGCAAGGAAGACTTAGAAAGTGACGTTGTCTGCCTCTTTGTATTGGACGCCCTGACATCCTTTACAACCAACGACAGCAGACGTCATTTTTACTTACCTTTGGTATTCTGGCAGATCGAAAGCTACCGGGAGCCAGAAAACCCATTGGTTAGGACTGCAACAGTGAAACACGAACATCCCAACAGTTGGAATAATGCAACATGAGAATAAAACATAAACAGATCCTTGCTGACCTCTGACAGGGTCACAGCAGAGTAATCCAGAGTAGACGCCAAATGACCAACAGAGCTATTACCCACTTCTAGAGGGATGTCTGGTGAAGGCTGGACAGACAAGACTTCTTGACCTTCTTACCTCTGGATTAAAGGATTCTGCCATGGGACCACCAGCTGTTTAAGCCATTGGGGACTTAAAGATATATGGCCAAGGAAGACAAACTGCTTCAGTGTGTCTTACGCACAAATGCCTTACAGATACACGAGGTATGGTCATGGAGGGCACCCTAACAAATGACACTGAGATGAATCTTATGGGAAATCTGCCTCGCACACTGACATTTTCCCTTCTTAGATAACATGAACTCTTAAGCAGCAAACAAAAATACAAAACAGAAAAAAACAAAACCAAAAAGCTACCCTAAATGGGGCATTTACCCGGTGGCTAGGTATTCACAGCACAGCAACAAAACAAAGACTAACTTCCAATAATGGCATTCGAACTGGTGGCAAAAATTCTGAGCAGCTGCTTCTGTACATCCCTTTTATGCCCCAAGTTGCATGCAGGGAGCATGGGTGTGACGTACAGCACATACAAGATCATTTGGCTTTGGTATACTGTCCAAGCGCCAGGCGGCCCTGTGTGGGAAATCCCTACTGTTTACCATACTACAACAGTGATACAGAAAGACATTGGGCATGTACTGCTTTTTACAACTGCACTGACTGACGGGCAGCTGTTTCGACCCACAGCCGCACTGACCTACGCAGGCCTCTACCACAGCCCCACTGACCTATGCAGGCCTTTCTACCACAGCCCCAGTGACCTACGCAGGCCTCTCTACCACAGCCCCAGTGAACTACGCAGGCCTCTCTACCACAGCCCCAGTGAACTACGCAGGCCTCTCTACCACAGCCCCACTGACCTACGCAGGCCTCTACCACAGCCGCACTGACCTACGCAGGCCTCTCTACCACAGCCGCACTGACCTACGCAGGCCTCTACCACAGCCGCACTGACCTACGCAGGCCTCTCTACCACAGCCCCACTGACCTACGCAGGCCTCTCTACCACAGCCCCACTGACCTACGCAGGCCTCTCTACCACAGCCCCACTGACCTACGCAGGCCTCTCTACCACAGCCGCACTGACCTACGCAGGCCTCTCTACCACAGCTGCACTGACCTACGCAGGCCTCTCTACCACAGCCGCACTGACCTACCCAGGCCTCTCTACCACAGCCACACTGACCTACGCAGGCGCCTCTACCACAGCCGCACTGACCTATGCAGGACTTTTTATACCTTTTAACCACTAAAATGGTCAACACAAAGCCACTACACTTTTTCCATTTTCTTTAACTTTTTCTTCACTATGTAGACAGTAAAATGTTAAATACTTAATCTTCAAAAAATCAGACAGACAAAATATATGAAAAATTCAATTATTACAAATTTTAAACAATGCTACGATGCAACAGATCCACAAATAAAACATGTAACTCAGTCATGCAGTCTTACTTTACTCACCTCTTGCTGTGGCCTGGAAAGTATCTAATGTATTTATTGTCATGAAGAGAAAGGTATCGGATTGTATCTGGAAAAACAAAAAAAACACATTAAAATTATACTAGCATGAACGAAACGTAGTTTCAACAAGCTTACTTGGGTCACTAAGCAACAAGACAAAGGAAAGGTTGTCTTCCTGTAAACTGCATGTGTGGAAAGTACTGGGTATAAAGAGCAGCTCTGGTAACATACTGACAATTCAGCAACAAATTATCACTACTAATCTTACTAATCTTTCTATTTTGGCTGCTGAAGGTACACAATACCTCCACACCACTTACACACATTTACATTTTACACTCTTATTGGAGAGAATTCAGACCAATATTTCATCCTGTAAAATAAGCAAGACAAAAATTAGACGTCATGTTGGTCCACTAACAGCAGGCACTGCAACACAAATGTCATGCAATACTTTTTAACTGGATCAATATAGGTTTAAAATTACTCTAACTTCATCAGGAATTAAGTTACAAATGTTAACTGCAGTGCTTACAATATCGACTTGTACCTTGAAAAGGAATGATATGATTTCCAATTGGCAAAGGAGAAAACTTGGAAACGCTAGCATGGAAAAAATGCATTTCAGACTGCACCTCCGAATGAACACAGTATGTGTAAGGGAGAGAGAGACGACCACATATGCAAAACCTCTAAGGAAGCGCTTAACTGGCAACAGGGAACAGAGTGCAGGATCCAGTGACGGACAAGAACATGTACATTAAATAAGGCAATGAAATATGTTTCGTAGAGAGAGGTACAATGAGCAGACGAGTGTGTGGCACCTAGATTCTGTCCAGGTGTTGAACTCATGACAACACTGCAGGAATAATGCTTTCCCCTTTGTCAGCTGGATTTTCTCATTTTAGCTTTCTTAACCTCCCTCAGATTGTCCAACAGACTTCCAGAAAACATATGCCTGAAAGGGATGAGACAAACACCATCAACCCCGGGTGTTATTAGGAACCCCTTATTCTGATTTAAGAAGGAAATTGCAGGGACAACAGAGCTGGTTCTAGATTCAAAAAGGAATTAGTGTTGACTTGGTCAAAATGGAGCCAACAGCAGCATTTCTGGCATGTCATCCTTTTTCTGTGGTAACACTTGGGATCTGTGGCACTGGAAGAAATGTGTACACACAGAAACCACCACTATGTACTGAAAGCATACACTGCTCAATTCCACACTTTGGTGCATTATCTGATTAGCTGTGGCCCCTACCCACACCCAGCAAAAGGGTTTACCTCCAGCACACCCCAGCTGTCAACTATGTCCAGAAATGTCACCTGTTTAGCATCCACTCACAGGGATTCTCTTCTGTTCAAAAAGATTTAAGACGCCATTTATAAGCCATTTCAATTTGACAGTCATATCGACAGTGATTCCTAGGATTTAAACTGGTTTACCAATGTTGATATTCTGATGCTCAATGGCAGTCCATCCTACCACCTACCAATTCTACATGTAATTTTTTCTTCTTTCTTTAGGCCCCAGATGTTTATTCACAGTGTGTGTGTGTAACCATATTCTGAGACAAGTGCTCTTGGTGTTGATATCCTGATACTCAATGGCAGTCCATCCTACCATCTACCAATTCTATACGCATTTTTTCTATGTTCTTTAGGTCAGAGATGTTTATTCACTGTGTGTGTGTGTGTGTGTGTGTGTGTGTGTGTGTGTGTGTGTGTGTGTGTGTGTGTAAACCATATTCTGAGACATGCTTTTGTCATGGCTTGAAGTACATGTTTTTTGAACATTTACAAGCCCAAAATTACACCCCCTAGTTAAGCAGTATTTAAGGGAGGAGCTTCAGCATCTTTACTTTGTCTTCACACCAAAGATCTCAGTCTGGCAATGCTCGTCAAGCACAACCCCTTTGTATTTTTCCAGCTTTTATCATTTCTTGACTGACACAGAACGTCTCGTACTCTCTCACTGGCGTAAGTTCATGGGTTCATAGTTATATACTAGGCTAAATACCAGGGCTTTAATAAGCCTAGCCGTGCAATCCAACCCAGTTCTGTCCCTATGCATCTATTGATCCACAACCCCTTTTTCCTCACTTTTGCACATGGGGTTGGTGTGTCACTTGAACCATGACAATCTAGAGCCAAGGGTTACACCACCAGGTAGGTTGGTGTGTCACTTGAACCATGACAATCTAGAGCCAAGGGTTACACCACCAGGTAGCCAAGCCCTGCTGCTGCTGCTCTTCCATACCACACACCACTATGGCCAAGGGTTACACCACCAGGTAGCCAAGCCCTGCTGCTGCTGCTCTTCCATACCACACACACCTATGGCCAAGGGTTACACCACCAGGTAGCCAAGCCCTGCTGTTCTTCCATACCACACACACCTATGGCCAAGGGTTACACCACCAGGTAGCCAAGCCCTGCTGCTCTTCCATACCACACACACCTATGGCCAAGGGTTACACCACCAGGTAGCCAAGCCCTGCTGCTGCTCTTCCATACCACACACACCTATGGCCAAGGGTTACACCACCAGGTAGCCAAGCCCTGCTGCTGCTGCTCTTCCATACCACACACACCTATGGCCAAGGGTTACACCACCAGGTAGCCAAGCCCTGCTGCTGCTGCTCTTCCATACCACACACACCTATGGCCAAGGGTTACACCACCAGGTAGCCAAGCCCTGCTGCTGTTCTTCCATACCACACACACCTATGGCCAAGGGTTAAACCACCACGTAAGCGAAGCCCTGCTGCTGCTGCTCTTCCATACCACACACACCTATGTCCAAGGGTTACACCACCAGGTAGCCAAGCCCTGCTGCTCTTCCATACCACACACACCTATGGCCAAAGGTTACACCACAAGGTAAGCGAAGCCCTGCTGCTCTTCCATACCACACACATCTATGGCCAAGGGTTACACCACCAGGTAGCCAAGCCCTGCTGCTGCTGCTCTTCCATACCACACACACCTATGGCCATGGGTTACACCACCAGGTAGCCAAGCCCTGCTGCTCTTCCATACCACACACACCTATGGCCAAGGGTTACACCACCAGGTAGCCAAGCCCTGCTGCTGCTGCTCTGCCATACCACACACACCTATGGCCAAGGGTTACACCACCAGGTAGCCAAGCCCTGCTGCTGCTGCTCTTCCATACCACACACACCTATGGCCAAGGGTTACACCACCAGGTAGCCAAGCCCTGCTGCTGCTGCTCTTCCATACCACACACACCTATGGCCAAGGGTTACACCACCAGGTAGCCAAGCCCTGCTGCTGCTCTTCCATACCACACACACCTATGGCCAAGGGTTACACCACCAGGTAGCCAAGCCCTGCTGCTGCTGCTCTTCCATACCACACACACCTATGGCCAAGGGTTACACCCACCAGGTAGCCAAGCCCTGCTGCTGCTGCTCTTCCATACCACACACCTATGGCCAAGGGTTACACCCACCAGGTAGCCAAGCCCTGCTGCTGCTGCTCTTCCATACCACACACCTATGGCCAAGGGTTACACCACCAGGTAGCCAAGCCCTGCTGCTGCTGCTCTTCCATACCACACACACCTATGGCCAAGGGTTACACCACCAGGTAGCCGAGCCCTGCTGCTGCTGCTCTTCCATACCACGCACACCTATGGCCAAGGGTTACACCACCAGGTAGCCAAGCCCTGCTGCTCTTCCATACCACACACACCTATGGCCAAGGTTTACACCACCAGGTAGCCAAGCCCTGCTGCTGCTGTTCTTCCATACCACACACACCTATGGCCAAGGGTTACACCACCAGGTAGGTCGGTGTGTCACTTGAACCATGACAATCTAGAGCCAAGGGTTACACCACCAGGTAGGTTGGTGTGTCACTTGAACCATGACAATCTAGAGCCAAGGGTTACACCACCAGGTAGCCAAGCCCTGCTGCTGCTGCTCTTCCATACCACACACCACTATGCCCAAGGGTTACACCACCAGGTAGCCAAGCCCTGCTGCTGCTGCTCTTCCATACCACACACACCTATGGCCAAGGGTTACACCACCAGGTAGCCAAGCCCTGCTGCTGCTGCTCTTCCATACCACACACACCTATGGCCAAGGGTTACACCACCAGGTAGCCAAGCCCTGCTGCTGTTCTTCCATACCACACACACCTATGGCCAAGGGTTACACCACCAGGTAGCCAAGCCCTGCTGCTGCTGCTCTTCCATACCACACACACCTATGGCCAAGGGTTACACCACCAGGTAGCCAAGCCCTGCTGCTGCTGCTCTTACATACCACACACACCTATGGCCAGTTTACAGTGTTCCATCTACCAGAGTGTTTTTGGAAAATGGGAGGAAAGCAAAACACTGGAAGAAAACTCATTCCAACAGGGAGGTCATGAAGATTCTGCACAAAAGAAACCTCAGCACAGAATCAAACTGAGGAACCTCTTGCTGTGAGAGGACAATGTATGCAGACTACAACCCCCCCCTCCCAAAAAAAAAAAAAAAAGCTCAAGATCCCCCCCTGCACCACAGCAGATGTCCAAGTAATCTGATCACATCTAACAGTTTATAACCATGAACAGATACTTATGCAGCACAATGCCTGTGCAAAACAATTAGCTTAGGAAGGCAACAGCCGTGATTCAAGTGTGCAAGCAACTAACAAAGCTGCTCTTGTTATAACCTGAAGACTTGTAGACACTCAGTCTCATTTACCATAGGAAACCCCACTACACAAGAGTAACATACTGGCAAGATGATAAAGTTTGAGCATTTACAGGGAATGGCATGCTGAAAGTGACAATGGCCAAGTCAATCACAAACACTTGATCCAAGACCAGTGATTTTAAAAGATGACACACAAGAGACAGTGAAAGAGAAAGGGATAACGTAGAAGTTTTTCATTTTTAAATTCTAGTTGGGGACAGCTTTCTATGTATCATAGATATTTATTAAGATGTATGCATGCTAGAAGTTTCTACAGGTTATGTGGGGGGTACATGTTCATTTGGGCACTACTGTCTGCCTCTGAGAGACATGGGGCCAGAACTGGGATGAATTTACGATTTCCCATCCACTGCTCAAGGTTACACTTAAACAGTGTTGGGGATAAAATCTGCGTGTCATAGATAGGGAGCCCATTCCAGAGCATGGAGATGGGAAAGTTGTGTAAAATCTTACCATAAGCATAGATGTCCTTATTTTCCACGTTGCAGTATTCCACATATGGGTTTACTCCTCTTGCTTTACGCATGTCCGGCCAGTATGCAAAAGTTTCAGTCCCTAATTGGTGCATGGGACATCTGACGTTGCTCACGGAACGTGGGCCATAAAAGTGACATCTGCATGCACCAGCCCTCAGAACTGAAAGCCCCAGTCGGAACCAGTCCTAGAAGGGCAATGCCAGTCTTATGCAACACAGAAAGGGAAATGTAACCTAACAGGAGGGAAAGGGGGTTGAGAAGGTATACTGCAACATGGAAGAAAAGGACATCTATGGTTATGAGAAGATTTTACACAACTTTTCTATGTCCTTCTATTCTCATGTTACAGTATTCCACATATGGCCGAGTGCCAAAGCTCACTTTGAATGGGGAGGTATAGTCTAGAGGCTGTTTCCAGGAATCAGTGAAGGATAGCCCTGACAAACCTCGCCCAAGCTCTAGAAATGTGGTTTAGTTTATAATGTTTGGTATAGGTGTGCACTGATGACCAAGTAGCTGCTTCGAGAATGGTAGAGGTATTCAGACCCTTGAAAAAGGTTCCAGACGAGGCCATAGCCCTGGTGGAGTGTGCTTTAACTGCACCTTGCAGAGATTTTCCATGGTATTGGTAGCAGAATGTGATGGCCTTTGAAATCCAGACAGAGATGGTCTGTTTGGTCACTGCCTTCCCCAGGGCCATGGGGTGAAAGGAGATTAAGTTGGTCAGCCTGTACTATGGACTTGGTTTTATGCAGATACCAGAGTTGTCTGTGAACATCCAGGGAGTGAAATACTCTCCCACTGCCCCCCCCTGTCCTGTGGGTTAGGGAGGGTAGGTAGGTGTATGGCCTGATTGGGGGACATGTCATTCAGCACCTTGGGCATGAAGGAGGGGTTAGTTCTAAGAGTAACCCTGTCATTGTGGAAAACTAGGAAAGGAGGAATGGCCATACGGGCGTGTAGCTCTGATACTCTTCTGGCCGAGGTCAAGGCTACTAATAATACAGTTTTCCAAGTACAATGTTTTAGGGAGGCTTTGTCTGCTGGCTCAAATGGAGGAAGTGTAAGCTTTTCCAAAACATAGTTAAGATCCCATGGTGGGGGAAATTGCTTTCTAGGGGGGTCTGAGGTGAAGTACCCTTTTTGAGGAAGAGCTTAGCTGGAAGTCTGGATGCCAGAGGGGGATCCAGAGGGAGGCATGCTGAAATTGCTTCAAGTGAGCTTTAATGGAAGAATAAGCCTGCCTACAGTAGCTCATGCAAGTATGACAGGACTAGAAAGGTCTCGCTTGCAAGCGGGTCCAACTGTTTTTTGGCACCATATAGAAAAAAACCTCTTCCACTTTTAAAGGTAGGATTTCCTTGCGTTTTGATTCCTGGCCTCCTGCAGGACATTGAGTATGTCCTGGTTGTAAAGGTGTCTGAAGGGGATTGGAATCCTATCAAGCACAGGGTGAGGTGCAGTAACTGCCACTGTGGGTGTATCTGGGATCCCTAGTGCTGTGTGAGAAGGTCCACGTGTGTGTGTGTGTGTGTGTGTGTGTGTGTGTGTGTGTGTGTGTGTGTGTGTGTATAACTTGTGGCGATTGTCCTTGGAGAATTGTAGTACAGGGAACCAGTGCTGTCTTGGCCAGTAAGGAGTCACTAAAGACTTTTGGTCTGTCCTGCTGGATTTTCAGCAGGCCCTTCTGAATGAGTAGGAAGGGGGATGCATACAGATATTTCCCCTTCCAGAAGGCTGAGAAGGCATCTATTGCCAGTGCCTGCAGGTCTGGTATCCTGGTGCAAAAGCCACAAAGCTGCCTGTTGATGGAGGCGGCAAACAGGTCTATTTGAGTTGTACTCAACCAGTGGAGTAGATCCAGGAAGACATCCCCCTTAAGCATCCATTCGTGGCTTTTTGTGATGGTTCTGCTCAGTCTGCCTGGGAGTTATGGAGTGGGGGGATGTAGACCGCCTGCAGGGTCATTCTCTGGGAGGTGGCTAGTTCCCATACTAGAAGGGCCAGTCTGCAAAGTAAGTATGACTTGGCCCATTCCCTGTTTGTTGAGATACCACAGGACTGTGGTGTTGTCTGTGAAAATCTTCAATGGACCTTGCTGGAGGTAAGGTAGGAAGGCCCAAAGGGCCAGAAGAATTGCTCTCACCTCTCTAACATTGATGCATTCTAGTTTGCGAGGCTTTGGCCACAGGCCCTGCACCCTTCGATGGCTCAGAGCTGCTCCCCAACCCAAATCTGAGGCAACTGTGTGTGCATGACCTGTGTAGGTAGAGGTGGTTGGAGTGAGACCTGGATTGTGGGTCACTTGAGTCAGCCACCATTGGATCTCCTTTTTGAGGCATGGGAGGAGGGTAACCCTGTACTCAAGAGGATGGGAGTGTTGTATCCAGACTGACCAAACATACCACTGTAACTTTCTCATATGCAATCTTGCTAACGGTAACATGGGGACAGTGGCTGCCATGTAGCCCAGGAGTCTGAGGTACTGCCTTGCTGTCAGTTCTGTAGATTGAAGGACCAGAAGCAGATGTTCTGTCAGGGTTTGCATCCTTTGGGGTGGGGTGGGTGGGGTTAAGCTTTCATAAGGTGTGTGCAAATTCTGCATGCCAGGAAGACAATGTCTTGTGTACGTTCCAGGTGGGATTTTGGGAAATTTATCTGGAATCCCAGGGACTGTAGAAGGGACACTGAGGGTCTCCTTGCTGCCTGCCTGGATAAAGTCATTCAGCTAAGGGAATACTTGAATTCCATTTGTCCTGCAGTATGCAATCACTGGAGCCAAGCATTTCATGAAAACCCTGGAAGCAGTGGAAAGCCCAAAGGGCAAGGCAGAGAACTGAAAGTGAGAAGTGCCCACCATGAAAGAATAGTTCTGTAAAATCTTATCATAGATGTCCTCCTCTTCCATGTTGTAGTATTCTTAGTGTGGGATTCTCCACCTCAGGCGACCCGAAAGTTGTCTCCTATACAAAAGCTTAAGACTGGTTGCTATAGGTGCGCGGATGTCACATGTAGGGCCATAAACCAGGGACCTTAAATGTGGCATCTACATGCACAGACCTCAGAACTTAATTGCCCAGTCGGACAGTCAACTAATATGAGCCAAATGATGTCCACAAGAAGTATGAAGTGCCATTTGCTAGCTAGTCTGGCTGTAGTCTAAGTGGTGCTCCAGGGTGAACTCTAGACAGGCCAATAGGAATGAAGGGAGATAGGTGGGAGGAAGGAATACTGCAACATGGAAGCCAAGGACATCTATGGTTATGGTAAGACTTTACACAACTATTCTAGGTCCTTCTATTCCCATGTTGCAGTATTCTAAGTGTGGGAGAGTGCCACAGCTTAGGAAGAAGGATGGGTGGACGTAGAGATAGCCAATTCCAGAAAGTCCTGTAGGATTGCCCTAACAAACCCTGCTCTGGAGATGTGATCCAATTTGTAGTGTCTGGTGAAGATATGTATAGAGGACCAGGTGGCCGCCTCCAGAATGAAGGCAGTGTCCAGCCCTTTGAAGGCTTTGCAGGATGCTACAATCCATAGTAGCGTGAGCTCCAACCCCCTGAAGTAGGTCCTTGCCATGGTAGCAGTAGCAGAAATAGATAATTTTTCTGATCCAGCAGGAAATGGTTTGTTTGGAGACTGCCTTGCCCAGGGCTCTGGGGTGGAAGGATACAAATAGCTTGTTGGATTTTCTGATGGACTTAGTTTTGTCTAAATTATTTATTTTATTTATTTTACATTTGTTGACCGGGCTAGTCCAACTGGATACATGTCCATTTTCCATGGAGGCAGAGGGAGAAAAGCTCCAACATAGATGAAAAAACAAACATAATATATTTGTAAAACTAGAACACAATTGTAAACAACTTGTAGAGTATCCTAATAAGATTAAGGAGAGTTAAAACAGACAGAGATCAGGTACTTATCAAATAAAAAGGAAATAATATACATTAGCTGGAAGTTTGTATATACAGAGTCATGAGCAAGCAGATTAAGTCACAATTCTTGGTGTAGTTGAGAGCAGGATTAAGTTGATACAGATGATGACAACGCATATCTACTGTTGACAGCTAAGAGACCAGGTTAGAGACTCTGAGATGGTTATATAGAAAGACTAAATACAGACTTAGTTAGCTAACTGTTCATATCCTGTAAGGTTAGTTAAAAGTACTGGTAAGTGCAGCAGTACTCAGATCAATGACTAAATACAGACTTAGTTAGCTAACTGTTCATATTCTGTAAGGTTGGTAAGTACTGGTAAGTGCAGCAGTACTCAGACTTAGTTGGCTAACTGTTCATATCCTGTAAGGTTAGTTAAAAGTACTGGTAAGTGCAGCAGTACTCAGATCAATGACTAAATACAGACTTAGTTAGCTAACTGTTCATATCCTGTAAGGTTGGTTAAAAGCACTGGTAAGTGCAGCAGTACTCAGATCAATGAAGGTGAGAGTAGCAGGCAGCAGCTTGTTAGTCCGGGTTGGTGCAGGGGCAAAGCCACCGAGTGTTGAGGTATGCTTCAAGCTGCTTTTTGAAAAGTGGTGTAAAGGAAAGGGAAGTTAGTTCACTAGGGAGCAGGTTCCAGGTTTTCCCTACAGTGTAAAACTGTAAAAATAAAACCTCAGTTGACTATGTACTTCCAGAGAATGGAGTATTCTCTCACTGTCATTAGTGGGAGAGGGGAAGAAGGTGGGCAGCTGAATGGACTGGTTTAAAGAAAATTTGTTGACCAAACTGTGCATGAAGGAAGGGCTGGTGTGCAGGGTCACCCTGTCCTTGTGGAAAATAGTGTAGGGTGGGCAGGTCATGAGAGCTTGCAACTCTGACACCTTTCTAAAAGAGGTAAAGGCCACCAGTAGAACAGTTTTACATGTGCACATTTGGTGCGTTGCAGAGCTGGCTGGCTCAAATGGAGCCAGTGCGAGTTTTTCTAGGATAAAATTCCCAAGGTGGTGGGGTGGGTTTTCTTGGTGGTCTGATATGAAAAAGCCCTTTAAGGAAAAATTTAACATCTAGCCTGGATAGTAGAGGGGGTCTAGGGGTATGCAGGCAGAGACTGCAGATAGGTGGATTTTTGAGTATGAAAGTCCAGCCTTGATAAGTTCACACACAAGTTAGGACTAGAGGAACATTCATTAGAAAAGGATCTCTATGCCTTTTGAAACACCAATTGGAGAATCTTTCCCATTCTGAAATGTAGGATCTCCTTGTAGTAGGTTTCCTGCCCTCCCTCAGAAATGAAAGCATGTGCACAGAGTAGTGGTGTCTGAAGGGAATTAAAAGTTCATCAGCCAGTGTTAGGCATAACATCTGCAGGCGAGGATGAATGAGTGTTCCCTTCTGCTGTGTGACTAAGTCCACCTTGTGGGATTGTGGCGATTGCCCTTGGCAACAGATAGTGGTAGAGGGAGCCAATCATGCCTTGGTCAGTAGGGAGTCACCAGCAAAATTTTTGGTTTGTCCTTCCTGATCTTCAGGAGGAATTTTGGAATGAGAGGGAGAGAGGAAATGCATACAGAAACCGTGAAATGTTGAAGGTGTCCACCCACAAGGTTAGTGGGGAGTGGTCCTTGGTACAGAATTTTTTCAATTGTCTGTTCTGGGGGGAGGCAAACCAATCTACTTGAGACGTGCCCCACTAGTGGACAATGTCTAGAAAAACTTCCCTGTTCCAACATCTAGTCGTGACAGAGAGGATGATATGCAAAGAACATCTGCTTGTTGGTTCCCTTGGAATAGGATGTAGGTTGCCTGCAGGGATAAATGGTTTCTGGATGCTAGGTCCCAAATCTGTATTGTTATCCTGCAAAGGAGATGGGACTTGGTCCCTCCTTGTTTGTTGAGGTACCACATGACTGCGGTATTGTCTGTGAAGACTTGAAGGGGACCTGTTTGGAGGATTGGGAGAAAGGCTTTCAGGGCCAAAAGGACTGCTGTCATCTCCCTCACATTTATATGTTTTTTTCCAGAGGGTAGAGTGCCAGTTCTCCTGCACCCTGAGACCCTTCATCGTAGCCCCCCAGCCCAGGTCTGATGTGGCTGTACACATGTAATGAGCGTGTGTGTGGGGGGGAGGGGGGGCTGGAGTGGAAGGCCTGGGTTCATTTTAATTTGTTGTATCCACCACCTTAACTGAGGCAGGGTAAGAATGGATCTGAAATTCTAGACGGGTGGTTGTGTTGGGACAACACATTTTTCAAACACTACTGCAGTTTTCTCATGTGCATCCTGGCTAAAAGGCAGCATAATAGGGGTGGGAGGATGACCATGGTTAAGGTGTTTACCTTAAAGACACAAACGAGGTGCAGGGTTTGATTCTCACATGGGGTAATTGGCTAGGCTTCAAATGGTCCAAAAGGGCAGTTAAGCCTTGTACAAACTGAACCTACTAACCCAATAGGAATGGTAGCTGCCATAAAGCCTAGAACCCCGTAGGAATTGTCTTGCTGATAGCTGTACCTGATTCAGGTCCTGGAAGAGGATAGTTAAGGGGGAGAACTTTGTCCTAAGGGAGGAATGCCTGCATCAGGTATGTTACGATCCTGCATCCCAGAAAGATTTTGTCCTGCTGTGGGGTTAGCGATGACTTGGGGAGGTTGAGGGTGAACTTCAAGCCTTGTAGCACAGACATGGTGAACTGCAGATTTTTTTTAAGGTGTCCTCTTTCTGCAAGAATGAGGGTATCGTCTAGGTAGGGGTAAACTTGAATGCCTTTGGTTCTGCAATAGGCTATTGCTGGGGCCAGGCATTTTGTGAATACCCCGGGTGCAGTAGACAAACCAAAGGGCAGGGTTGTAAATTGAAAGTGAGAACAGGGCCCAGTGAAATGCAAGTACTTTGTGAGAGGATTTTATGGGCATGTGGAGGTAGGACTCCTTGAGATCTAGCGTGGCCATGAATGCCTGGGATGGCAATAGTGGAAGGAGGGTCTGGAGGGCTAAGACTCTGAAAGATGGAACTCTTAGGACGAGGTTTAGAAAGGACAGATCCAGAACTGACCTCCAAGGGCCATCTGTTTTTGGTACTAGAAATAACCTTGAGTAAAAACCTTTTCCTTCTTGTCATGGAGGGACGGGTTCTATAGTTCCATGCTCCAGAAGATCCTGTAGGATCTGGGGAATAAGGTGTAGTTGATTCTTGGGTGGGAATAGAATGTCCATTGCAGGAGACTTTCTTTCCAAGATAGGAAATATTCCTTTTCTACTATGGCCAGAACCAATCGGTCTGTGCTGACAGTTCACAAAGGGGTAGGCAGTGAGAGACGGGCTGACAGGGGGAGGTGGGCAAGGCAGCTATGCATTTCTGTCATGAAAGGGCTGTGAGTAGGTTGAGAAGAAGCTGGTCTGGAAGTGGTCCGTCTCCTAGCTCCTTTCCTATGTCTGGAAGAGGAGGGGGCCTTCCTGACGAAGGTAATCTTGGCTGGGTAATTCCTGAAGGTGTTTAATATCTTGAAGCTCTCTGCTTTTCTCCTGAAGGTTTTTAAAAAGTTATGCAGACTGTTTCCCAAACTGGAGGTTGCAGTCAAGAGGGGCATCAAGAATTTTGGACATGAAGTACTCCGGCAGGGGTTGAAGGTGAAGCCAAGAATATCTGCGTAGCAATGATGCGGAAACAGCAAACCCTGCAAAAGCCTCTGCTGCATTGTAACTGTATCTAACTGAATGTCTGGCCACTTGAGAAGCTAGGGACAGTTTTGATGCTACCTCTGTCGTGTTAGGGGAAAATTAGGCAATGAGGACAGGAGAGTAGCAGCTTGGGATACCAAGTCCAAGGCATATTTTATCATACAAGTTTATTAGCCGATGGCTCTTAAGCTAGGGTGGAGAAGGTATTAAACCTTCTCCGCTATCCTGCCCATATTCTTACTGTCCTTGTCGGTGGGTAAAAGGGACGAGGAGGGTATTAATTTCTAATGCATGCCAGGGGATACAGCAATCACTGCCGGGTCTGCCAAGGGAGGTTTCACCAGGAATTTCTCTTCATGAGGCACCTTGTAGAAACAATCAGATCTCTAGGGGCAGGAGACTGTAAATCAATATTTTTTGAATGCAGAAGAAAATGCATTAAGATAAGTAGGTATAACTGGTGGGATGGCAGATGGACAGGGAGATTCTACTTGTAGTAATTCAAAATATCACTTTTGAGTTTATCAGATGGGAATTATCCCACTTGAAATATTATTTAATTTTGGTAATAGTCTTCCCAAAAGTGATTTCCTCTGTGGGAGAATGCCCTTCTATGGATTCCTCACCACGGGAATAATATTCCATTGAGAGGCAATCTGTGATGAGTAAGAAATTGACTCATCGGATGAGGAGGATAAACCTTCTCTTCTTCTCCTACATGAGAAGTGGGAAGATAGATTGAAGTAGCTGAGGCAGGCCAAGGGCTGAGAACTGGAATGGTGGAGTGTGAAGAGGCCGAGGGCCTAAGGGTCATGAAGGTCTGCATCAAGGATTGAGTGAAGGATTGCCAGTCAAGTAATCCCTCAGCAAAGGGAGACAGATGCTTGCTTTTCCGTTTCCTTTTCAAAGGAGTAGTCCTGGGAGAAGGCCTAGTTTCAGGGGCCTTTGTTGGAGCTGGGGCTTCAAGTTCTGGTATCCCAGTCGGGCATCCAGCAAGGGCTGGATCCCCCTTGACATTGGTAGAAAAAGACGTCTGAACTACCTCCATGGACATGACGGCCGTTACTTCAGAAGCTTCTTCCTCAAGGAAAGTCAAAGTAGTAGACTGCGCTCTTGAACGTCCCTCAACTCCTAAATCAGAAGCTGGCAGGGCTTCCGATGGCAGAGGGGCAGTAGTGCTAGGCCATGACAACTTGGCCTTTTTGCATGGAGGGTCCGCCTGGGTGGCGGACTCAGGATTCATCCTAAGCAGTAATTTCCTTAGCCTCTGTTCTTTAAGTAAAGATTAAGGGTGGCCAGACAGCTTAAGCATCTTTGGGACGAAGGACTGGCAAAATGGACAAGAGGTATGGTCGTGTTCTTGGCCTAGGCAAAAAACACAACGGTCATGCGAGTCTTTATGCAGAATGTCATGCCCGCATCAGCATTTGCCCTTCTTAGTGGAAAATGGCTGGGGGGGCACAGCAAACCAAGCTCAAGCAAAAGCAAAAAACAAAATCCCCAACAGGGTACTTAGCTTTAGACGTCTTGCTAGTAGAGGAGTGATGCGATGGATAAAGAAGTTATGTCTTACCATAACGTTCCATCTGTATTGTTGATCCTCGTTCAGTCACTACTTCATGGGTATCTGTTCTGACCTCTGAAACGACTCGGCCATTTTCCAAGCTCGTGTCAGCTTCAAACTCTCGAGCTAAACTCTTACCCACAACCCCCCTCTCCCTTTTACCTCAGATTGAGTTTGCAAGTCAAAGAAGGTAGAGGCTACCTCTGGTCAAATAACCTAAAAGAACCGGATGATGAGATCCACTAGAAACCACAGGAGGGGGAAGGAGGGAGGGTCGTAATGACTGAACGAGGATCAACAATACAGATGGAACGTTATGGTAAGACATAACTTCTTTATCTGATATTGTTAATCCTCGTTCATTCCTTACGCATGAGACAGAGACCCCAGCTACCTCTATTCCTGGAAGGCTCTCATGGAAGGACATTCCTGAGCACCATAGAACCAAAAGATGCTCTTCCCCTGGAGGAAGAGTCCAATTTGCAATGATTGATGAAGGTATGAGGCGTAGCCCAAGTTGCAGCTGCACAGATGTCATGTAAGGAAGCTCTGGCATGGAGGGCAGCAGAAGTTGCCACCGACCTTGTTGAATGAGCTTTCATGGTAGTAGGCAACGAGATATTGCACTGTGCATAAATGAAGGTCTCACAGTCCTTCAACCATCTAGCTAATGTGACCTTAGCAACAGCAGATCCTAATCTAGGTCCACAAAGCCAAAAATAACTGGTCAGATTTATGAAAGGGCCTAGTCCTGCTTAAGTAAAAACAAATTTGCCTGGGGATATCTAGGGTATGTAGGCAATACTCTCCTCTGTTTGAATGATTGGGAAAGAAAACTGGCGATTCAATGGCTTGATTAATGGACATATCAGAGATCACTTTAGGCAGAAGAGCTGGATTAGTTCTCAGAGACACTATCTCTATGAAAAATCAAGTATGGACTCTGGATGCATAGAGCTTGAAAGCTCAGAAATAAGTCTGGCAGAAGTAATGGCGACAAAAAAAGTACAGTTTTGTACCTACCATAAATGTAGATGTCCGATAGGTATGCATCTGCAGTCATCACATATGGGTTGTCCTGCCTCAGGCAGCCCTTCAGTCGGCCGGATTCCAAAGTCTGGGTCCAGCGTCGGCTGATGTCGCCCCTTCCCCGACGTCAGAGCGCCTGGGGTATAAAAGCATCAGCAGACGCCATCTTCCTCAGTTTTTCTTGCCCCAGATGCCAGGTGCCCTCTAAGGAAGGCTAAATTTGGAGAAATGCAATAAATTCCAAACATGCACAAAAATATATACATATATAAAAACAAATACACCATAATAGATAACCCCAGCTAGCTATGAGAGGGGAATGTACCCAAGAAATACCACAGAGGGGAAGGAGGGAGGGTAAACCTGACTGCAGATGCATACCTATCGGACATCTACATTTATGGTAGGTACAAAACTGTACTATGTCCTTCAAGGATGCATCTGCTGTCATCACATATGGGTAGAATACCACAGCCGATCTGGGGGTGGAGGATCTATGTAAAGGATGGTGTAGCTAAAATGCCCTGCAGGACTGCCGTAGCAAAGCCTGCTCTGGATCTGGAATATAAAGGTAAGTTGTAATGCTTGGAAAATGTATGCACGGAGCTCCATGTAGCAGCTTCTAAAATGTCCTTGGTAGCCACCCCTCTTAAGAAGGCTGTGGAGGTGGCTGTGGCTCTGGTCGAATGAGGTCTAATGTTAGCTGGCACAGTTTTTCCATGAAAGGAGTAACGAATGCAATTCCCTATCCATTTTGAAATTGTCTGTTTTGAAATTGCTTTTCCTTGTGCACCAGCAGCATATGCTACAAACAACTGGTCAGTTTTTCTGTAATTTTTAGTTCTGTCCAAGTAGTAGTGCAACTGTCTGTGTATGTCCAGGGTGTGCAGAAGCTTTTCCCCTTTGTTTTGTGGATTTGGAAAGAAGGTAGGCAGGTGAATAGCTTGGTTTAATGAGACCCTAGATACCACCTTTGGCATAAATGAAGGATTGGTTCTCAATGAGACTCTGTCTTGATGAAAAATAAGAAATGGCTGTACTGCCATGAGGGCCTGTGACTCAGATACTCTTCTTGCTGAGGTTATGGCCAGAAGGAAGGCAGTTTTCCAAGAGTGGAACTGTAGTTCTGCAGATGCTGCTGGTTCAAAGGGAGGTAGTGTTAGTTTTTCCAACACGAAGTTAAGGTCCCAAGTAGGCAGTGGTGGTTTCCTTGGAGGATTGATGTTTTTAATTCCTCTTAGAAACTGTCTTAGCAGAGGATGAGAGAAGACAGGTGGATCAGTATTGTACTCTGCTGAAATTGCTGAAGCATGAATTTTGATGGAAGATAAGACAGACCATTGTGGAGCATTTCTGCTAAATATTCCAGGATATGCGCCATGTTCATAACTGTTGCATCTAGGCCCTTTGAGGTGCTCCAGGTGTGAAATCTTTTCCATTTTGCTGAGTATGCCTTTCGTGTGGAAGGCCTGCGAGCTTCCATGATGATACCCTTCACTCTCTTGGATAGCTTATCCTGGTGATGAGTCAAGGTATTTTCCAGGCAGCTAGCTGTAATGTTTTCAGGTTGGAATGCAGAGTTTTGTAATTGTGCTGTGTCAGGAGAAGCGGCCATTGTGGCAGAAGCCATGGTTTTGTCCGTGACATGATCTTTAGCAATGGGTACCAGTGCTGTCTTGGCCAGTCCGGAGCTATCAGAATCACTCTTGGCTGCTCTGCCCTGATCTTCAGTAAGACCTTGGTCATTAATGGAAGAGGTGGGAATGCATACACTGTTAGAGCTCTCCAGCTGAAAGAGAGGGCATCCACTTTCCATGCTTGTGGGTGGTATGCCCTTGTGCAGAATTTGTCCAGCTGATTGTGTGGGGAGGCAAAGAGGTCTATGTCCGGTCTCCCCCCATGATTG
The DNA here is from genome assembly GCF_019279795.1 of Protopterus annectens. Classification (NCBI taxonomy): domain Eukaryota; kingdom Metazoa; phylum Chordata; order Ceratodontiformes; family Protopteridae; genus Protopterus; species Protopterus annectens. The sequence continues at coordinate 453,338,805 of NC_056740.1, forward strand.
TGTTATCTGATGGAAGATGTCTGGGTGCAGCATCCATTCATGTGCATCCATGATGTTCCTGCTTAAGCTGTCCGCCAGTATATTGTCCTTTCCTGGTACAAACTGGGATTGCAGCTGTATATTGAGAGTCAGGGAAAGTTCCCATAGATTCATTGCCAGTCTGCAAAGAGGGTAGGAATGGGTGCCTCCTTGCTTGTTTATGTACCACATAACTGTAGTGTTGTCTGTCCTTAGCAGGTGGCCTTGATGTAGAAATAACTTGAAGGCCTCGATTGCATGCATCACTGCCAGCATTTCCTTTTGGTTTATGTGCATGCGTAGCTCTTTTTGTGACCATATGCATCTTCCTTCCATGTGCGCTCCCCATCCGTGGTCTGAAGCGTCCGTTGTAATGGTTTGGCTGGCTATTGGTTTGCTGAAGGGCAAACCCCTGTTTGACTGGCTTGCTTGAGCCCACCACAGAAATTCCCTTTGAAGGCATGGAATGAGTGGTATCAAAGTTTCCAAGCTGTGACTGTGCTGAGTCCATAAACTCCTTAGGTACCATTGGAGATTCCTCATATGTAGCCTTGCTTGAGGAATCAGAAGAATGCAAGAAGCCATGTAACCCAGGGCCTGCAGGATTTTCCTTGCAGTCAGCTGAGTTTGTCTTGACAGGTTTTTGAAGTAATCCGGTAGTTGGTTTTGTTTTTCTTCAGTGAGGAAAGCCATTTGGGTGGTTGTGTCTAGATCCGCACCCAGAAAAGTTATTCTTTGGGATGGTACAAGTCTTGACTTGTGAATGTTGACTGTATATCCCAAGGCCTGAAGAAGATAGATGGCATAATGCAAGTGTTTTACCAAAATTTGTTGGCTGTCCGCTTGTATAAGGCAGTCCAGATACGGGTATATTTGCATCCCCTGAAGTCTGCAGTGTGCAATTACTGATGCCAGGCATTTCGTGAATACTCTGGGCGCAGTAGATAAGCCAAAGGGCAATGCTGAGAATTGATAATGCTCTGAACCTGCAAGAAATCTGAGGTGTCTTCTGCAGCTTTGTCTGATAGGGACATGCAGGTATGCCTCCTTGAGGTCCAGAGTTACCAGCCAAGACCCCTTGCCCAGCATGGGAAGGAGTTGCTGTAGAGTCAGCATTTTGAATTTTGGCACAATGAAATAGGTATTTAGTGCGGACAAGTCGAGAATAGGCCTCCATTGCTTTTCTTTTCTTGGAATAAGGAAGAGTCTGGAATAAAATCCTTGGCCTTGCTCTGCGAGAGGAACCTTTTCTATTGCTTTCATTTTCATTAAGTTGGAGATTTGTTTCAAAGCCTCTGCCCTTTGATTTGGTGGCAGGTCTGGCATGCCTTTTCTTCGGTAATGTGTGGAAATGGAACCTGTATCCTTTGTCTATTATTTGTAGTGTCCATTTGTCCCTTGTAATAATGTGCCAATTTTCTGAAAATAAGGAAAGCTTTCCGCCCAAAGGTGCTTCCAATTGAGCCCTGGTTGGCGGTGTCAAAGTAAAGTCATTGAGTCTGTCCTTGTGCAGCAGTTGTAGGCCCTGCACTACCTCTCTGGTTGGGATGCTGCCATTGACGTCCTCTGTAGGAGCCTCTAGCTTGCCCTCTACCTCTGGCACGCCTGTTCTTGCCTCTCTGAAATCTGTCTGTCTGGAAAGGACCAGTTCTTGGAAGGCCAATTTCTGCGGAATCTTGGTGGCTGGACTTGCATAAAATCTTTGACTGTTTGTACAGATTTTGCCTTTTCTTCAAATTTCTTTAAGACCTCCTGAGCAGTGGAGCCAAATAACTTTTGCTTTTCCAGTGGAGCATCCAGAAGTTTTGCTTTAACATGGTCTGGCAGAGATTGTTCCTTCAGCCAAGCATGCCTACGTATGACTGCACCTGTCATAGCTGACCTACATGAAGCTTCCAATGCATCATAACCACACTGCAAGAAATGGTTGCTAACCTGTTGAGAGTTATGTACCAGATCCTGAAGTGATTTGCGATCTATGGGGTTCAGGTGAAGACAGCTTTTTATGCAATTCATCTAACAAATATTCTTGGTACTGTATCATATGAAATTGACAGTTTAAAGCCCTCAGTATACACTTTTTTACCCCATCGCTCTAAAGCCCTGGACTCCCTTTCAGAGGAGAGTGGATTTTTTGTAGTGACAGCTGCAACCCCTTTAGGGCCCTGGGGGATAGTTTCTGGATCAGCAGAGTGGGCCTTGTAAAGGAAAAGGTGGGGCCCTGTAGTACCTATCGGGTTTGGCAGGAGCCGGAGGGAGAGTGTCAGGGGTTGTGCTAGATTCAGAGTACACATCATCAATTACATTCAAAACAGGGGGAATAGCCAAAGGTCTATGCTGAGGCAAATGCAAAAAGGTCCTTAATCTCTTCCTGGAATCAGAGCATTCCTGGCCTTGCCATTGGAAATGCTCCCTCAGTGTGCAGAGTTTCCCCAAAAGACAGTTCTTCAGGAGGGGAGGCCGAAGGGATAGATTCCTCTGCATCTGAATCCATCTGAATCCTCGTAGGCCGGAAAAGCCTCCTCCTGGTAGTCCGAGAGAGCAGAGCCATCAGAGGCCTCATCTGAGGAGAGGGGATCAGAGGGCTCAACCCTGGGCCTTTTTTCTGTAGGAGGTTGAGAGCCCCTGTCCGGATGAGGCTGACAGCCCCTAATTAATGAAATAAGGTCCTCTGCTAGACTAAGAATCTGAGAACCTGTAGTGGGTCCCTGAGGGATAACCATGGGAGGCATAGATTTTGAGTGTTTAGCAGCTTTAGCCCTAGAGAATGCCTTAATAGACATGGATGCAGGAGGCCTGGCTGCACCACGTGCTGGTGTAGTTTTGTCTAAGGAAATGGTGTCGGAAGGTTCCTGGACACCAGATTCCAATGGAGATTCAACAACTGATACAGTAGTGGCCTCCGGGGCCGAGGTTGTCGGTTGTACGGTTTCGGTGGACGATCTGTTTCAGCCGAGACCGAGACACTCGCGGTAGGCCTGGCCGTGGTTTCAGCATACACCGCGGACCGCGTGTGTTGGTCCTTGTCCTTCTGTTTCTGTATTAAATGTGAAGTCGGAGTCTCCGACGGCATTTTGTAAGCAAAACTAGCCCCAAAAAATTCCTCTGCAAACTCCGACAGACGCCTTAGAGTGCATCGGTTGAAGGAAGCACAGGCGGAACAGGCCGAGACGTCGTGGTCTGGGCCTAGGCAAGGTAGGCAGTAAGAGTGGAAATCCTTATGAGGTATTTGTTTCCCACAAGTTAAGCAATTATTAATTTTATCTGACATCGGCTGAGGCAAGAGAGAGTCCCCAACGGGGTACTTAGCTTTTGAAGTCTTCGGTTTAGCCGAATTACAGGAGCTGGCCGACCGGCACTTGCAAACTGCTTCTGCTTCGGGCACCACGCGGCAAGAAAGACTGAAGAAGATGGCGTCGGCTAACGCTTTTATACCCCAGGCGCTCTGACGTCGGGGAAGGGGCGACATCAGTCGACGCCGGACCCAGACTTTGGAATCCGGCCGACCCTGCCTGAAGCAGGACAACCATTGTGATGACTGCAGATGCATCCTTGAAGGACATCAAGGTTTTCCATGACAAATACTTGAGGTTGCAAAAAGAGGCAGGTTTGAAAGGTGGCATTGTCAGAGCTTGTAGAACTAATTATAAATTCCATGGCTGAATAGGTTCTCTAAAAGGTGGCTTCAGAGGATTCACACCTTTTATGAAGGTCCTGCACAATTTGTGGGACACAAGAGGAATCTTGGACACCCTCATGAAAATTAGGAATTGCAGCCAAATGAACTCTAATGGTAGAGGCCGATAGACCCGATTGAAAGAGGTCGGCCAGATAGTCTAGTATTATCGACACTGGTGCCGAGAAGGGATCTACTTGTTTATCTTTCAGCCAACAGGTAAATCTTTTCCACTTGCTCAGATAAGTAATTCTAATGGAAGACTTATGAGATGCAATGAGAATATCACGTATTGGTAAAGAAAGACCATTCTGCCTGGCAATTAAGGGAATTGGAGTAGCCAAGCCGTGAGCTTCAGGCTGTGATGAATCAGGTTCTGTGGATGAGAGATCAACTCTGGGGTTGGATGGAGAATCCATGGTCGATCTAGTAGGTGAGGCCAAAGGAAGGGGAACCAAATCTGTCGAGGCCAATATGGTGCTATGAGGATCACCTTGCTCTTCAACCGACGGGCTTTCTTCAGAAATTGGGGAATGAGGGGAAAGGGTGGAAATGCATACAGAAGACCCGAGGGCAAATCGTGGACTAGAGCGCGTCCCTGGGTGACTGTCCCGGAGGGGGAATCAGGGCGAAGTAGTTGCTGCATTTGTAATTGGTCAGGGATGCAGAGAGGTCGCAGCAAGGACGGTCCCAGCTGTGGAAGATCTCAGCCGGTATCAAGGGATTCAGGAACCACTCGTGAGGTTCAGCCGGTATCAAGGGATTCAGGAACCACTCGTGAGGTTCATAGGTTGATACTAGGCTATCTGCCCTAGGGCATTTACAAGCCTAGCCAGAGTGTGTTTGGCTTTCGCCACCCTTCTTAGATTAGTTGACAGTGCTTCTGTATAGTAGGTCACAGAAGATAGCCCATTTAAGGTTAGTTTACCATGCCTCTCTGTCTAGCAGTGACACAGAAGAGATTCCAGGGGTTGAGGTCACAGAATGCACCTGCTGAGTCTGTCGATCACTTTGGAACTCCCGGGAATGTGCGTTGCTAGAAGAAAACGGTTGGCAGCCATCGCCCATTGCCATATCCTCATAACCTCTCGACAAAGGGGGTAAGATTTGGTTCCACCTTCCTTGATGTACCAGGCCACCGCCATGTTGCCTGAATCACAATTGTCCCAGACAGCAACAGGGGATGGAATGCTTGCACCGCCCTCAGCTCTACAACGTTTATATGCAGATGGGCCTCCAGTTCGGACCAACTGCCTTGGACTGCCTGTCCCTGACATACTCCCATCAGGGAGTGGTCACTTGTCTTGGGTTACTGGGGGGAGAAGGGGCGAGACCATTGTGACAGATTGTGCGTCATCCACCAATTTAAATCCTGTTTGCACCTGTGGGTTACTCGAATCATGGCTGAGAGAGGATGCTGAAAAGGATACCATTAGGTAAGCAGTAACCATTGTAGAAGCCTCATGTGAAACCTGGCCAGGGGGACAATGATGATGGAGGCTGCCATGAAACCAACAGCTGCAGAACAGAGTGAGCTGTGGATTTCTCCCTTGAAAGGATTGGAATCAGTTGTTGCTTTATCCTTAGAATTCTGTGCTCTGGAACTGCAGCTCTTGCAGTTCTGTGTCCAAGATAACCCCTATGAATTCTGTTGACTGAGATGGGGTGAGATTGGATTTTTGCAACTTTATGGTTATGCCTAGCCTTTGAGCAGTGAGGAAAGAGTATGCCAGGGCTTTTTCCAGTAGAAGTCAGGAGGGGGCGGAAATGAGTCAGTCGTCTAGGTATGGAAACACCTAGAATCCTTGAAGTCGCAAGTGAACTGTGACAACTGCCATGCACTTTGTGAACACTCTGGTGGCTGTATAGAGTCCGAAGGGCAGTACTCAACTGGTAGTGACTGGCTCCCGCACGGAAGTGCAGAAATCTTCTTGATGGCCTGTCCACTTTTATGTGGCAGTACGCATCTTGAAGATCTAGAGAGCATATCCAATAGTCTTTTTCCAAAAGAGGGAGGATAGACTGTATTGTGACCATCCGGAATTTTTGTACTCAAACTTGTTCAGTTCATTGAGATCCAAAATTGGTCTCCAGTCCCCGGTTTTCTTTGGCACCAAAAATAGTCTTGAGTAGAATCCGGATCCTATCGGGTCTGGAGGGACTATATGGATGACTCTTTCTTAGCCGCTTTTCTATCTCTAGTGCTGCCTCTTCCCTTTGACTGGGTGGAGCGTCGGGAAGATTTTTTGAAGGGGCAGGACAAAGATCGAAGGGGATATAACCACCTCTGGTTATAATCCTTCGTACCCAAGAATCGGTGGTGATGGTTAGCCAGGCAGAAGCGTACAAGGAGAAACGTCCCCCAATCACCTCCAGAGGAAAGGAGTTGGGCCGCTCTTCAGGAACGCTGGTAGGATTGACCGGGGAAAGTATCCCTGGAACACTGGTTATGCAGACCCACTCTGCCCCAAAAGGAGAGTCTTCCCTGTGAGTTTCCCCCTCTGCCTCTAGGGGAGAACTCGACCAGTGTGTCACGGAAAGGACCCTGAGATTTCTTGAATATCTTCCCACTCTTTTGGTTTCGGGAGAAAGCACGTTCAGGGGAAGAATAACTGACACCTAAGGCAGAAAGGGTCTTACCGTCCTTTTCACATCTGGCCACTGTGCTTTTAACTTTGGGCCCAAACAATGAGGAGGCCTCAACTGGAACGTTAAGAAAGGAAGCCTTAAAGGGTTCCACGAAATTGTACAAGCGCATACAGGTGTGTCGTCTCAAGACCGCAGCTGAACCCGCTGCTCCTGATGTGTGAGATATCAGTTGCACAGAGGAGATCGATATTGATTCAATGGTGGCCAGCTGAGAGGCCACTTTGTCACGGACCTCAGACACGGCACCAGCCAAGGTTTCAGAGAGCTCAGAAATCAGATCCCTTTGAAGCCTGGTAAAGTGTGCCACAATTCAGGGACCGGATAGTAAAGGTCGCTGAAGCAAAGGTGCGCTTCCCTATCCTGTCTAGGGTCCGGGACTCTCCGTTAGGCGGATGGACAGTCTGGCTTTCTTCTGCCAGATCCTTTTTTGTTGCGGCTGCCACCACCAAAGCATCCACAAGACGACCTTTGGACCAATGCAGGAGGGGACAAAATCCTATCTGGCCTCTGAGGAATAGCTGCTTTGACGGTATCAGGAGCCTTCCAAGCACGCTGCACGATAAGTCGGATAAGTTCATCAGCAAGTGGAGTAACCCAGAAGGTAGGGGCACAGGCGCAAAAGGCCTGCAGGAACACAGATTCTTCAGAGGTCGGATTAGAGGACTGCCAGTCACCACTGTTTCAGGATTTCAAGGATATCACCAAAGGATACCTCAGAGGGTGACCGGAGGGATCCTTCCCCCTCATCGAAATCTGTGTCTTCAGTGAGGGACTCCTCTGTGGAGTCCATGTGCTTCCTCTTCCACTAACTTTTCCAGTGGACCTCCTCAGTGGGAGAAGCTGGAGAAGACAGCGGAAAAGGGGATTCCTGTGGGAATATGTCCTGAGGCCCTTGCACCCAGTGTCCGCTAGGTGCAACTTGTGAAACCAGTGTACCAGAGGAGGACAGAGGTATAGACAGTCCAGTATCGCCAGCAGCAGTGAAAGCCTGCTCCATCAGTTGGAAGGCTAGTCCACCTGAAGAGGAGTGCATGTCTAGGACAGGGGTCACCCCTCCCCCTAAGTGGCTCAGCCTGCCGACCCGGAGTCCCTGAATGGCTGTGTTGAAGCAAACTATGCGTGTCACAATTGACATCCTGGGTCATAACAAAACTTTTCTGCCACAAAGGCAACTGCGGTTCCTTACTGAGATCCATAAATGGGACCGCAGAAGGGGAAGACTGCTATATCCATGGACTTCAAAGGCAATGAAGGAGGAGAATAAGAAGGGGTCTTTGGAGATGGGTGATCACCTCCCAAGGAAGGATAGCTCCTGAGGGGTGGGATACCTCTGGCCAAGAGCACCTGATACACAAGACACAAAACATCATGTTCGGAAAGGCTTCTAGTGGACCTCACAGAGATTGAGGGAAAAACAGGCCTGTCCACAGAAGAAGCAAACTCTGTGCCCATCTCACTCGTCTGCACAGAGGACAAAGTACAGTTTTGTACCTACCATAAATGTAGATGTCAGATAGGTATGCATCTGCAGTCCTAACATATGGGTTGTCCTGCCTCAGGCAGCCCTTCGGTCGGCCGGATTCCAAAGTCTGGGTCTGGCCTCGGCTGATGTCGCACTTCACCCGTCGTCATAGCTGCTGTTTATTGGGTATAAAGGCATCAGCCGACGCCATTTTCCTCAGTGTTTCTTGCCCCAGATGCCAGGTGCCCTCTAGGAAGGCTCAATTTGGATAAATGCAAATAATTCCAAACAGTAGAGAGCAAACAATATAAAGATATATAAGTATATACATATATACAAACAAATACACCATAATAGATTCCCCCAGCTAGCTAAAAGAAGGGGTAAATACCCTAGGAATACCACAGAGGGGAAGGAGGGTGGGTAATCCTGACTGCAGATGCATAATCCTGACTGCAGATGCATACCTATCGGACATCTACATTTATGGTAGGTACAAAACTGTACTGTCCTTCAAGGATGCATCTGCAGTCCTAACATATGGGCAGAATACCATAGCCAAACTGCGGGAGGAGGCACTAAGATAAAGATGGTGTATTTAAGATCCCTTGCAAAACAGCAGTTGCAAAACCTGCTCGGGATCTAGAATATAAGGGTAGATTATAATGCTTGGCAAATGTATGCACGGAGCTCCAAGTAGCAGCTTCTAAAATGTCTTTGGTCGCCACTCCTCGTAGGAAAGCTGTAGTGGTGGCTGTAGCTCTTGTGGAATGAAGTCTGATATTTTCAGGAGTGGTCTTTCCATGAAAAGAGTAGCAAAAACAAGTGCAATTTCCTATCCATTTTGAGATTGTCTGTTTTGAAATTGCTTTTCCTTGCATTCCTGTTGCATATGCTACCAGAAGCTGGTCAGTTTTTCTGCTGGTCTTAGTTCTGTCCAGACAGTAGCGCAATTGTCTGTGCACATCCAAGGTATGTAGCAGTCTTTCCCCCCTGTTCTGTGGGTTGGGGAAGAATGTAGGTAAATGAATCGCTTGGTTCAATGATACTCTGGAGACCACTTTTGGCATAAAGGTAGGGTTATTTCTCAGAGAGACTCTGTCCTGATGGAAGATAAGAAAGGGCTGTACTGCCATTAATGCCTGTAACTCAGATACCCTTCTTGCTGAAGTGATTGCTAGCAGGAAAGCAGTTTCCCAAGACAAGAACTGTAATTCTGCTGTTGCTGCTGGTTCAAAAGGGGGAAGTGTTAACTTTTCCAGCACAAAGTTGAGATCCCACGTAGGTAAAGGTTGTTTCCTTGGAGGTTTTACATTTTTGATTCCTCTCAAGAACTGCCTGAGTAGAGGATGAGAGAAGACAGGAGGGTCCATGTTGTATTCTGCTGAAATTGCTGATGCTGAATCTTAATGGAGGAGTAAGACAGGCCATTGTGGAACAGTTCTGCTAAATATTCCAGGATGTGTGCTATGTTTGCCAATGAGACATTTTCTCCCTTTGCTGCACTCCAAATGAGGTATCTTTTCCACTTGGCTGAATAAGTCTTCCTTGTGGAAGGTCTGCGTGCCTCCAGGATAATGTCCTTAACCCTCTGGGATAAACCTGGGTTATTTTGTTTTATGCAATATTCCAAGCAGCTAGCTGCAGTGTCTTCAAGTTTGGATGTAGGATCTTGTAGTTGTCCTGTGTTAGAAGTAGGGGACATAGAGGTAGAGGCCATGCATGTGTCCGAGACATGCTTCTTAGTAGCGGGTACCAATGTTGCCTCGGCCAGTCTGGAGCTATCAGGATTACCCTTGGCTGCTCCTCTCTGATCTTCAGTAGAACTTTGTACATCAAGGGAAGAGGTGGAAAAGCATATGCTGTCAGGTTTTTCCAGCTGAAGGAAAGGGAGTCCACCCTCCAAGCAAGTGGGTGGTATGCTCTTGTGCAGAATTTCTTCAATTGGTGGTTGTGTGGGGAGGCGAACAGGTCTATCTCTGGTAGTCCCCATTTCTTTGTTATGGCTTTGAAGATATCTGGATGCAGCATCCATTCGTGAGCATCCGTGGTAGTTCTGCTTAAGGTGTCTGCTAGAGAATTTTCTTTTCCTGGAACAAATCTGGCCTGAAGTTGAATGTTGAGATTCAGGGCCACATTCCACAGCTCCATTGCCATCCGGCATAGAGGATATGAATGTGTACCTCCCTGTTTGTTGATGTACCACATGACTGTGGTATCGTCGGTCCTTAGCAGATGACCCTGTTGAAGTAGTGGTCTGAATGCCTGGATCGCATGTTTCACTGCCAGCATCTCCTTTAGATTTATGTGTAGATTCAGCTGGTCTTGGGTCCATAGGCCTTGAATACACTTGTCCATGTGTGCCCCCCATCCTAGGTCTGAGGCGTCCGTGGTGATGGTCTGGCTTGGATGAGGTTTATGGAAAGGCAAGCCTCTGTTCATCTGACAGGCCTGAGCCCACCACAGGAATTCTTGCTTCAGGCATGGAATTATTGGAATCTGGGCTTCTAGACTGTGCTTGTGTTGAGACCATACATTCCTTAGGTACCATTGTAGCTTTCTCATATGCAGCCTGGCATGTGGAACCAATATTATGCAGGATGCCATGTAGCCTAGGGCTTGCAGGACTTTCCTTGCAGTAAGCAGAGTTTGTGTTGTTAATGTCATGAAGTAGGCTGGTAGTTGTTTTTGTTTTTCTTCTGTGAGAAAAGCCATCTGAGTTGATGTATCCAGTTCTGCACCCAAGAATGTTATCCTTTGGGATGGTACTAGTCTTGACTTTTGCATGTTGACTGTGTATCCCAAGGCTTGCAACAGTTGTATGACATTTTCCAAATCTTTTGTCAATTTTGCCTTGTTGTCCGCTTGTATTAGGCAGTCGTCCAGGTATGGGTAAATTTGAATTCCCTGTAGCCTGCAATGAGCAATTACTGATGCCAGGCATTTCGTGAATACTCTGGGCGCAGTAGATAAGCCAAAAGGCAATGCTGAGACTTGATAATGCTCTGATCCTGCAAGAAATCTGAGGTTTCTTCTGCAATCTGGTCGTATAGGGACGTGCAGGACCTCCTTGAGATCTAGAGTCACCAGCCAATACTCCTTGCCCAGCATGGGAAGAAGCTGCTGGAGGGTCAGCATTTTGAATTTTGGAACAATGAGGTATGTGTTCAGTGCGGATAAGTCTAGAATAGGTCTCCATTGATTTTCTTTTCTTGGTACAAGGAAAAGCCTAGAGTAAAATCCTTGGCCTTGTTCCATAGGTGGTACCTCTTCTATAGCTCTCATCCTTAGTAAGTTGTTGACGTGTCTTAGAGCGTCTGTTTTTTGGCTTGGTGGTAGGTTTGGCATTCCTCTCTTTTTTGGTAGAGTGTGGAAGTGAAACCTGTAGTCCTTGTCTATTGTTTGTAAAGTCCATTTGTCTCCTGTAATGTAATGCCAGTTGTCGGAGAATAAGGCTAGCTTTCCGCCCAAGGGTGCTTCCAGTTGTTCCCTGGTAGGCGGAACTAGAGCCAAGTCATTGTGTCTGCCCTGTGGAAGTGGTTGTAGTTGAATCTGTGGCAGTACTTCTCGGGTTGGTAGGTTGCCACTGACGTCCCCTGTAGGCACCCCTAGATTGACCTCTGCCTCTGGGGCGTCTATTTCTGCCTCTCTGCGCTCTGGAGCTGTCTGGAAAAGACCAATTCTTCGAAGGCCAATTTCTGCTAAACCTCGGAGGTTGGACCTGTAAGAAATCCTTGACTGTTTGGACAGATTTTGCTTTTTCTTCCACCTTCTTTAGAACCTCCTGTGCAAGGGAGCCAAACAAACTTTGTTTCTCCATGGGAGCATCTAGGAGTTTTGACTTAACATGGTCTGCTAAGGATTGTTCTTTTAACCAGGCATGCCTTCGAATCACTGTTCCAGTCATAGCTGATCTAAAGGAAGCCTCCAGTGCATCATAGCCACATTTTAAGAAATGGTTACTGACCTGCTGAGAGCTATGTACCAAATCCTGAAGGGACTTTCGGTCTAAAGGTTCAGGTGAAGACAGTTTTTTGTTTAACTGGTCTAACAAAAATTCCTGGTACTGAATCATGTGAAATTGACAGTTCAAGGCCCTGGCCGAAAGAGTAGCAGAAGTATAAACCTTTTTACCCCATCTCTCTAATGCTCTAGATTCCCTTTCAGAGGGAAGAGGGTTTTTGGCAGAAGCAGCTGCCACACCTTTAGGGCCCTGTGAAATGGTTTCAGGGTCTGCAACAGGAGCCTTATACAAATGGTAATGTGTGTCCGGGACCCTGTAATATCTGTCTGGCTTGGCAGGGGCCGGAGGAAGAGAATCAGGGGCAGTACAGACTTCATTATATGCATCATCAACAACTGTTAGTACTGGCAGAATGGCTAAAGGCCTATGCTGTGGTAAGTGTAAAAAAGGTCCTTGGCCTTTTTCTTGAATCTGAAAAATCCTGGCACTGCCATTGAAAGTGTTCCCTCATAGCATGCAAGGTTTCCCCAAAGGAAAATTCTTCAGGAGGAGAAGCAGAAGGAATGGAGTCTTCTGCATCAGAATCCTCATAAGGAGAATATGGGCCTTCGTGAGGGTCTGAATTGTCTGAGTCATCCGAGGAATAGTCTGTAGAGACAGGTTCTGGGGGTTCAGTCCTAGGCCTCTTGTCTGGAGGGGGCTGAGAGGCCCTGTCTGGGTGAGGTTGGGATCCCCTGATCAAAGAAATGAGATCCTCAGCCAGGCTGAGCATTTGGGAACTAGAGGTAGGCCTATGTGAAGGAGTTTTTGTAGGTAAGGCCTTAGAAGATTTAGCTGCTTTAGCCCTGGCAAAAGCCTTGATAGACATAGAAGCAGGGGGTCTAGCAGCCCCACGTGCAGGGGTGGATATGTCTAAAGGAATAGTGTCTGACAAATCCTGGGCGCCTGCTTCTGTAGCAGTAAATTCAGTAGCAGATTCAGCCATGCTCTGTGAGGCCTCAGCTATCGGAGGCATGCTTTCGGCCGAAGGAAGAACCGGGGACTCTGTTTCAGCCGAAACAGAGACACACGCGGTTGGCCTAACCGTGTTTTCAGCCGAAACCTGGACCGAGTGTCGGTCCTTTTCCTTGCTTTTAGCTAATTGAGTAGTCGGAGTCTCCGACGGCATTTTGTATGCAAAAGCGGGACCAAAAAACTCCTCTGCAAACTCCGACCGACGTCTAAGTGTCCGTCGGTTGAAGGAAGCACAGGCTAGACAAGCTGATACGTCGTGGTCTGGGCCTAAGCAAGGAAAGCAGTAAGAGTGGAAATCCTTATGAGGTATTTGTTTCCCACAAGTTAAACAATTATTTACTTTGTCTGACATCGGCTGAGGCAAGAGAGAGTCCCCAACGGGTACCAGCTTTTAGAAGTCTTGGTAGTAGAAATCTCTGGATCTGACCGACCGGCACTTGCGAACAGCTTCTGCTTGGGCACAGCGGCAAGAAAAACTGAGGAAAATGGCGTCGGCTGATGCCTTTATACCCAATAAACAGCAGCTATGACGTCGGGTGAAGTGCGACATCAGCCGAGGCCAGACCCAGACTTTGGAATCCGGCCAACCGAAGGGCTGCCTGAGGCAGGACAACCCATATGTTAGGACTGCAGATGCATCCTTGAAGGACATCGGTGCCAAGAGAGACTGGACTACGGATGTCTGTACCGACACAGGGATCGTTACCAAAGTAGTTGTCGGTACCGAAACTGGAACAGACAAAACTGGAGTCAACAATAAAGGAGTCTGTTCCGTGGAAGATCTCGGAGCTGACATGGTCAAGGTCTGCGCTGACTGAACGGTCAGTGCCAATACAGTGGTAATAGTCTGAACCGAATAGCCCCTCGGTGACGATATAGTGAAGGCTGCAGGAGAAGACTGAGCCAAGATCACTAATGGAGCCGAAGGTCTAGGCACCAAAAGCACTGGGGCTGACTGAGTGAGCTCCAGAGCCGAAACGTTAGCATTTTTAGGTTTTGGTTGGCGGGAGTCCCCAGCCGGGGACGAAGGCAAAAATTTAGCCTTGGTAGGAACATTCAAGATTTTCTTATGGGCTCTAGTAGGGGTTGAGGCCTCCGACCCAGAAATAGCCTCTGAAAAGGGAGATTTAAGGAGTCCCTTCAGTAAAGTACAGTTTTGTACCTACCATAAATGTAGATGTTAGAGTGCTAATACAGCTGCAGTGATCACAGATGGGTTCTCTGCCGTCAGGCGGGTCCTCGGTCAGCCGAATTCCAAAGTCTTGGTCCGGCGTCTGTTGTCGTCGCTCTCTTCCCTGACGTCAGTGCGACAGGGGTATATAAGACACAGCCGACGCCATATTCTTCAGTCTTTTCTTGCCCCAGATGTCCGGTGCCCCCAGAAGGAAGGCAATACATACATTATATATATATATATATATATATATATATATATATATATATATATTCAAACAATGCAATGTAAATCAAAAAACAGTAGTTGCAAGCAAATACATCATAGAAGGATAACCCCAAATTAGGTTGCAAGAGGAGGAGTTAGCCACTAGTCCTTTACCAAGAGGGGAAGGAGGGAGGGAAACCTGTACTGCAGCTGTATTAGCACTCGAACATCTACATTTATGGTAGGTACAAAACTGTACTATGTTCATCGTGCATACAGCTGCAGTAATCACAGATGGGTAGAATCCCAATGCTACGCACAGGGTGGTAGGCACTAGGTGGAACTGGGATGAGCCAGAATGCCCTGCAACACAGCAGTGGCAAAGCCTGCTCTAGTTTTGGAATATAAAGGCAGATGGTAGTGTTTTGTGAAGGTATGCACAGAACTCCAAGTGGCTGTCTCCAAAATATCTTTGGTAGGAACTCCTCTAAGGAAGGCTGTAGAGGTAGCTGTGGCCCTGGTGGAGTGTGATCTGATGCCTGTAGGGACAGATTTTCCATGATAGGAGTAACAAAACCTTATGCAGTGGCCTATCCATTTTGAAATTGTCTGTTTGGTAACTGGCTTTCCTTGAGCTCCTACAGCATAGGACACAAAAAGTTGTTCTAATTTTCTGAAAGGCTTTGTTCTGTCCAAATAGTAACGTAGCTGTCTATGGATGTCTAAGGAGTGTAGCAGCCTTTCCCCTTTGTTTTGAGGATTAAGGTAAAAGGTAAGTGTATGGCTTGATTTAAAGCTACCCTGGATACTACTTTAGGCATAAATGATGGATTGGTTCTAAGGGAAACCCTGTCCTGATGGAAGATGAGAAAGGGCTGCACAGCCATGAGGGCTTGTAGTTCCGAAACCTTACGAGCTGAGGTTATGGCCAGAAGGAAAGCTGTTTTCCAGGACAAATATTGCAAATCTGTTGAGGCAGCTGGTTCAAAAGGAGGCAATGTTAATTTTTCTAAAATGTAATTAAGATCCCAGGCTGGCACAGGTTGCTTCCTTGGTGGTCTTATATTTTTTGCCCCTCTGAGGAACGGTCTTAAGAGTGGGTGAGAGAATAAGGGTGGATCCGTGTTGAATTCTGCAGAAATGGCTGAGGCGTGGATTTTTATGGAGGAAAATGAAAGTCCACTGTTCAGCAACTCCGCTAGATACTGTAGTACCTGAGGCAAATTCAGTTTTCTAGGGTCCTGGCCTTTTTTCCTCATTCCAAGAGCAAAACCGTTTCCATTTTGCGGAGTAAGCCTTTCTAATAGATGGCCTTCTGGCCTCCAAAATAATGTCCTGTACCTCTTTGGGGAGTAGTCTCTGATGAGGTGTTAAGGAATTTTCCATGCCGCTAGATTGAGTGTTTTCAGCTGGCTGTGAAGAGCTTTGTAGCTGTGCTGAGTCAACAGAAGAGGCATTAGAGGTAGGGGCCAGGGAGGAGTATGTGTTAGGCTCCTCAGGAGTGGATACCAGTGTTGCCTCGGCCAGTCTGGAGCAATCAATATCATATTCGGTCTGTCTGTTCTTGCTTTCAAGAGCACCTTGGGCAGAAGAGGCAAAGGTGGAAAAGCAAACTGTCCATGCTGTCCAACTGAATGAAAGGGCGTCCACTCTCCAGGCCTTTGGATGAAAGGTCCTTGAACAAAACTTTTCAAATTGATGATTCCTGTGGGAGGCAAAGAGATCTATGTCTGGCCTCCCCCAAGCTTGGATTATTTTTGAAAACACTTGAGGATGCAACTTCCATTTGTGTGGATCTGTCATATTTCTGCTTAGATTGTCTGCCAGCGTGTTTTCCAAACCTGGCAAGTACTGTGCTTGAAGTTCGATTTGCCATTCCAGAGCCAAGTTCCAAAGTGTCATGGCTAGTCTGCACAGGGGGTATGAATGTGTTCCTCCTTGTTTATGTACCACATTACTGTGGTGTTGTCTGTTCTCATCAATAATTGTCCTGGATGCAGGAGGTCCTTGAAAGCTGTAATTGCATTTATCACTGCTAGCATTTCTTTTTGATTGATGTGAAGGTGCTTTTCTTTTTGGGACCATTTGCCCTGAATGCACCTGTCTGTCATGTGCGCCCCCCAGGCGTAATCTGAGGTGTCTGTTGTGATGACTTGATTTGCTCGAGGCTTGCAGAATGGGAGACCTGTGTTTGTTTGACATGCTTAGCCCACCATAGGAATTCCTTTTGCAAACATGGAATTATTGGTATTGTTGTTTCTAAACTGTGGCTGTGTTGAGACCATAGGTTTTTTAGGTACCATTGAATCTTCCTCATATGCAACTTTGCACATGGGATTAAAAGAATGCAAGATGCCATGAAGCCCAGAGCCTGCAGGATTTTCCTTGCAGTAAGCCTGGTACAATTTGCTAGCATTTTGAAGTACTGAGTTAGTTGCCCCTGTTTTTCTGGCGTAAGATAGGCCATCTGGGTGTTTGTGTCCAAGTTGGCACCCAGGAAAATTATTTTCTGAGATGGTGTTAGTCTGGATTTCTCTGTTGATTATGTATCCCAGAGAGTTCAGTAACAGTGTTGCATAAGCCAGATGATCCAGAAGTATGTGCTTGCTGTCCGCTTGGATCAGGCAGTCGTCCAAATAAGGGTAAATTTGTATCCCTTGAAGTCTGCAGTAGGCAATTACTGATGCCAGGCATTTCGTGAATACTCTGGGCGCAGTAGATAAGCCAAAGGGCAATGCAGAGAATTGATAGTGGATTGAACCTGCAAGAAATCTGAGGTATCTTCTGCAACTTTGTCTGATTGGGACATGCAGGTATGCCTCCTTGAGGTCCAATGTTACCAGCCAAAACTCCTTGCCCAGCATGGAAAGAAGCTGCTGTAATGTGAGCATCTTAAATTTTGGTACGAGTAACAATGTGTTTAGGATGGATAAGTCCAAAATGGGTCTCCAGTCGGTTCCTTTCCTTAGTACCAGAAATAGCCTGGAATAAAAACCTTGGCCTTGTTCGTGAGTAGGTACCTCTTGAATAGCTTTCATGTCTATGAGCTTTGAAATTTGTAGTTGTGCCTCTGCCCTTTGATTGTGTGGCAGGTTTGGCATGCCTCTCATTTTTGGTAGAGTGTGAAAATGAAATCTGTAGCCTCTAACATCCAGGATCCATTTGTTTGTTGTGACAATATGCCAATTTCTTGTAAATAATGCCAGCTTTCCTCCCAAAGGTGCTGCCAGCTGAGACTTGCTTGGCGTGGAAAGGAGGAAGTCATTGGGTTTGTTTCCTATATTGTTGTGCACTGTCTTCGCCACCTCTTGGTGCTGGTGTTTGCCATTGCCTGCCTCTATATGATCCTTCTGATTGTCCTCTGCCCCTTGAGCGCCTGTATCTACCTCTTTGGGGCTTGTCCGTGGCTGGAAAGGACCAGTTTTTAGAAGGCCAATTTCTGCTAAAACGTGGTGGTTGAACCTGCAGAAAAGCTTTGACAGGTTGCATAGATTTGGCTTTTTCTTCCATTTTCCGTAGTATCTCCTCAGCATTAGTACCAAATAGCACATCCTTTTGTAAAGGAGCATCTAATAGTTTAGCTTTCACATGATCAGGCAAGATTTGTTCCCTAAGCCATGCATATCTACGAATAACTGATCCTGTAACAGCAGCTCTACTTGAGGCCTCTAGGGCATCATAGCCACATTGTAAGGTGTGTTTACACACTTGTTCTGCACTATGCACCATATACTGCAACTCCTTCAAATCTGGTTGTTCAGGTTGAGACATTTTATTTCTTAATTGTGATAACAGAAACTGCTGATATTTAAGCATATGAAACTGACAATTTAAGGCCCTCATGTCTAGGGTGGCCGAAGTATACACCTTTTTTCCCCACCTTTCTAAGGATCTAGACTCTCTTTCGGAAGGTAGTGGATTCTTAGCAGTAGAGGCCTTCATTCCCTTGAGGCCTTGAGAAATGGTTTCAGGGTCAGCATTATGGCTTTTGTACAGAAATTGGCGAGAGTTAGGAACTCTGTAGTACCTATCAGGCTTGACTGGGGCAGGAGGCAGGGAATCCGGACTAAGGCAAGGTTCCGAATAAACATCATCCAGTATGTCCAAAACAGGAGGAATAGCCAGAGGTCTGGTAACAAAAGAAATTCCCTAAGTCTTTTCTTGGAATCAGAAAAGTCTTGGCCTTTCCAATGGAAGTGTTCCCTCAAGGTGTGCAAGGTTTCCCCAAAAGAAAAATCCTCAGGAGGAGATACAGAGGGAATGGACTGCTCCGCATCAGAATCTTCAAAAAGGGAGAAAGAGTGTTCCTCTACATCAGAATGATCTGAAATGGAGCCCTGATCCGAAGAGGGAGAATCTTCCTCCACTCTCAGCCATTTTAAGCATCTGATTTTTAGGCATGGGGCCTGGAGATGGGCCCTGTGCAACAGGCCTCTTGGGATGCCTGGCTGATTTAGACTTAGTAAAGGCCTTAATTGAAAAGGAAGATGAGGGTCTAAAAACACCATGGGTGGAAGTGGACCTGTCCACATTAGGAGGCTCAACGCTCACAGTGGCTTCGGTGGTTGTAGTCTGGGTATGGGCCGAGGTGCCTGCGGTCACGGTTACAGAAGACCCCGCCAAAGAAGTGTCGCCGGTAGTCAGGGACTGCATAGGCGTCTCGCTGAGAACCGGACCACGTGTAGCCGGTTTTGGCGTGGTCGGTGGGGGCCGCGGACCTCGCATGTCGGTCTTTGTCCTTGCGTTTTTTGGACAAACCGGTAGTCGGAGTCTCCGACGACATTTTATAATCAAAGGCTTTACCGAAAAAGTGTTGGGCGAACTCCGCCCGACGCTTAACAGTGCGCTTATTGAAAGTAGCGCAAAAGCGACAGCCCGAGACGTCGTGGTCTGGGCCTAAACAAGGTATGCAGAGGGAATGGAAATCCTTATGCGGTATTTGCTTCCCACAAGAAATACAATTGTTAACTTTTTCTGACATCGGTCTGAGGCAAGAAAAATTTCCCCAATGGGGTACTTAGCTTTAATGACGACTTCGGTTTCCAATTTTTCGTAAATTCAGGAGCTGGCCGACCGGCACTTGCGAACTGCTTCTGCTTTGGGCACCGCGAGGCAAAAAAGACCGAAGAATATGGTGTTGGGTGTGTCTTATATACCCCTGTCGCACTGACATCAGGGAAGAGAGCGACGACAACCGACGCAGGACCAAGACTTTGGAATTCGGCCGACCGAGGACCCTCCTGACGGCAGAGACCCATCTGTGATTACTGCAGCTGTATGCACGATGAACATCAGCTTGGTTTTCCTTTCCAACAAGGTTCTACTCGAAAAGTTCTCACAAATAGTACAGGGTGAATCAACAGACAAGTGGGATGCCCCCAAACAATAAACGCACAAAGAGTGTGCATCAGAAGTAGGTAGCTTGTGTCCACAATCAGAACACCGCTTAAACCCCAGACTACCTTTCTTATCTGCCATGACAGCACATTATTTAATAGAAAAAGGTACCAGCAATGGTACAAAAGAATACCCGAAGGTATGCCAAAAAAAGAAAGGATTACCAACAATGATAGAGAGAGAATACCTTGCGGTAAAAGTGGTAAAGAAAAGAGCAGAAAAACCTGAAGAAAATATGTACGCTAGATGTGATAGGGTAAGAGACGATGAAATATAAACTCCTCTGACAGAAAAGTAATCTGAAAAACTATAAAATAACTGTACTTAGCTCAAGAGAAGTAGCCTGACACGACTGAATGGCAATGCGGAAAACGAAATCTGAAGTAACGGGGAGAGGGGGATTGTGGGTACGAGTTTAGCTTTAGAGTTTGAAGCTGACGCGAGCTTGGAAAATGGCCGGCTCGGTTCAGAGGTCGGAACAGACACCCATACGTAGTGACTGAACAAGGATTAACAATATCAGATCTGATGTTCGACTGCGGCTGAAAGGTTCTGAGGTTTGTGTAGACATCACATTTAAAGTCATTGGTTTATGGCCCTACTTCTGATGTCCCTACACACCTACAGCAACCAGGCTTATACTTTTGTATAGGAGCAGATGTTCGGGTCGCCTGAGGCAGAATCCCACATGAAGAATACTGCAACAAGGGAATAGGACATCCTCAGGTATTTCCTGAATGTGTGCTTTATGGGGATGTCTAGAAAAGCATCCTTTGTATCTAAGGAGGCCATAAA